>NW_008676852.1:6432-10353 GCF_000695815.1 Acanthisitta chloris | reverse complement strand
CCTGGTCCTCCAGCCCTTGTCCCAAGTCCCTCTGCAGCTCTCTTGGAGCCCCTTTAGGCACTGGAAGGAGCTCTAAGGTCTCCCTGGAGTTTCTCTTCCCCAGACTGAACCTCACCCCACACTTCCAGGAATGGGGATGATCTTATTCCCTTCACCATGAGACAGTGTGAGCAATAAATGCATCTGCAAGGGTTGCACTGGAGTGCTGAGCAGATCTCATCAACACTTCGAAGGGTTTTATTTCCACAGGGATTTCATTTTCACTCCAATTGTCATTTTCTTAATGAAGATGAATGAAGGAAACACCATATTAAAGAGCTGAACCCTTGCAAGCAATCACAATGTACCTCTCACCCTCAGCAAAGCTCCTGCCTGGCAGACTTGGCCTTGGTAACAATCCTGATTTTCTTTCACTCTTTTTGCTCTCTTTGAGGCAGTAATTCCTGAAATGCACAATAAATAAGATCACAATTAGGCCTAATTTGCACCTCCACACCTGTCCCTGCTGCCAGATCAAATCCCAACAAATCTACTGAGCAGCATGTGCCAAGTCCAGCACCAGTTACTCCAGGACACCCTCACAGATACAGAAATGCAACATTCCTCTATTGCAGCTGACACACAGGATCCACCACAGGATCCTGGAGAAGTGTTGCATGACCTGCTGCTCTCAGAGCTCAGCCCAAACGTCCTGTTTTGCCTCCTTTTATCACAATAAGCTTCTCATTTTTAATTCTGAAGGTGACCTGCTGCTCTCAGAGCTCAGCCCAGACGTCCTGTTTTGCCTCCTTTTATCACGATAAGCTTCTCATTTTTAATTCTGAAGAACCACAGTGTAAACAAGCAATGCTATTTCCCTCCCACTTCCCATGCATAAATCTTTCCCTTGAATTGAGTGGTAGAGCTTCATCACTTCTTCCCAGAAGGGCAAGAGGATCTGTGCCTACTTCACTGCAACCTCCTGCAGGTTCATGCCACCACAGAGAGCCTGAGGAAGGAAGAGGTCTTGGGGTGCTGTCATGACCTGAAAGGCAAATTCACCTGAGGAGGAGAGGAGGTGGTGGATGCCACACTAGCACCTGATCATAGAATCATAGAATCATAGGATGTTAAGGGGTTGGAAAGGAGCTTAGGGATCATCCATACTGTCCCTCTGTTGGTGACCCAACTCCCTTGTGCTAATGTCTACAAACACCTTTCTTAGAATCAGAATATGCTGAAAGGGTTGGAATGGAGCTTAGAGATGATCCAGCCCCAACCCCCTGCCCTGGGCAGGGACACCTCCCACCAGAGCAGGTTGCTCAAGGCTTTAGCCAACCTGGCTGTGAACACTGCCAGGGTTGGGGCAGCCACAGCCTCCCTGGGCAACCTGGGCCAGTGTCTCACCACCCTCACAGGGAAAAACTTCTGCCTGAGATCTAATCTCAATTTCCCCTTTCCATTTCTCCCCATCACTCCTTGTCCTGTCCCTGCAGTTCCTAACCAAGAGTCTCTGCAGCTTCCCTGGAGCCCCTTCAGCTCCTGGCAGGTTGCTCTGAGCTCTCCACACAACCTTCTCTTCTCCAGGCTGAATAGCCCCAACCCTCTCAGCCTGTCTCTCAGTGTCCTCTGACACCACGAGGGCCTTGACCTCAAAGAGAACAGGATCAGAGTGTGGGTTTGTCTACATCATCATTCAGCTTTTAATGTTTTTGATGTGCTTTCCTGTTGTTCAGCAGTGAGATGTGACACCTCCACTGGCACAGCACATTTTGGCTACCTGTGGTGGCCAATGGTGTGGACAGGGTGGATTGTTGGGGTGTCCTGTGCAGGGTAGGGAGTTGGACTAATGATCCTTGTGAGTCCCTTCCAACTCAGGATATTTTTGATTCCCTGCTCTGGGATACACAAAGATCCCAAGCAGATTCACCACTCTGCTCTGTGCCTCCAGCACTTCCAAGGTCCTTTCTGACAATTTCTGACAAACAATTTTTTTCTGATGAGAGATTTTGGAGATGACAACAAATTTCCCAGTAAAAAGTGAGAGGAAAAATCTGTGTGCAACTTCAGAGAAGGGTTTTAGTTTCTGACAGCCAACCCTGAGGCTGAAATAGACTCTGCTGCAATGTTGACTCTTGATTTGGAATGCCATTGCTGCTGTGAAACCAGACCTTGATGCAAAGGTCTGAGGGGGATTCCTGATGTGGCACCTCCAGCACTTCCTTCTGCACCACTAAAGATGCAGAAAAAGCAAAGATGGTAAAGCAAAGACTCTGGGCACATCATCCCCAGCACTAACACCATGGGGTGCCCTGTCCCCAAAATAGGCTCCAGCTGATTCCTTCCACAAGGGCTTGAGAGCACATCACATCCTCAGGGATCCACCAAAACCCATCACAGATAAAATCCCTGCCAAGAGCAAACACTTCTCCACAGGCCACAGTGTGTCCCCTCTGCACCTCCTTGTGCTCTTTGCCCTTTCATGAAAGCTCACAGGAAAATCCATGGATGAAGACAGGGTTGAATCTCAGCAAGAGCAAAGTGAAGGAAACACCTCCAAACCACCAGAGGTTCCTGGCACAGTGAAACTGAGAGCAAAAGTCACAGCAAATGAGGAATAATGACTAAGGGAAGTAATGAGGAAAGAGACAATTCCTCTGGGAAATCCAATGGAAATTGAAGTGTTGCTGCATATGCTCAGAGCTACAGGGAAGAAGTACAAGAGCCAGAGATGGTGGATGAGGTAGAGGAAGGAATTTATAAGGATCTAGAGATCAGAAAATGACTTTGCCTTCCCACACTCACTCCTAACATCTCTTGAGTGCAGTGTCCAGTTCTGGGTCCCTCATGACAAGCTTTTCCCTGAGGGGAAAAGCCATCAACTAGGGAGCTGATCAGAAGAGAAAAGCTGAATTAAAACCTGTGCTCTCCCTGTGCTGGTGCTGCTGAGGCATCTCCAATCCTGGGGGCAATTTTGGGCCCCTCATGACAAAGACATTGAGGGGTTGGAGGTGTCCAGAGATGGGAATGGAACTGGGGAAGGGACTGGAGAACAATTCTCCAATCCTGGGGGCAATTTTGGGCCCCTCATGACAAAGACATTGAGGGGTTGGAGGTGTCCAGAGATGGGAATGGAACTGGGGAAGGGACTGGAGAACAATGAGCATCTGAGGGAGCTGGGGGTGCTCAGCCTGGAGAAAAAAATGGCTCAGGGGGGACCTTCTGTTCTCTACAACTCCCTGGCAGGAGGTGCAGCCAGGTGGGATCAGGCTCTGCTCCCAGGGAACAAGGACAGGGTGAGAGAAAACACCTCAATTTACTCCAGAGGAGGTTCAGGTTGGATATTAGGAGAAAAGTCTTCACTGGAAGAGTGGTCAAGCCAAGGCACAACTGCCCAGGGCAGTGTGGACTCACCATCCCTGGAGGTGTTCAAAAGATGAGTAGATGTGGCATTTCATGATATGAATTAGTGGCTATGGGGGGATTAGTTCAAAGGCTGGACTTGCTGATCTTGGAAGTTTTTTCTAACTTGTATGATACTCTGATTCTCTGCAAAGAAAAGGGAAAAGAGTAGTGACGTGAGATTTGAAAGTGCTGAGGAACAGACTCTGCAGAGAAGCCTCTGTCAGTGCACGTGGCTGTGGCTCATGGCTCCACATCAACCCTCCCCAGTTAACTGAGGAGATGGAAAGGCCAAAGCATCCTCACAGCTCTTTCCACAGGGAAAAATCTTCTGCTCTTTCAGACTTGTAAAACTCAGAGCCATCTGAATATTTTGATTGAAGCTTTCCAAGGAATAAATATGAAATGAGACTAGAGGGATGAAGCTGATGGAAAATTCCCTCATTTGACAGATCCTGCTCTGCACCTTCACTCGCTGCAGATCCATATGGGCAGGCACATATGCAATCCCATGCAGATTTGTTTGGTGAAAAGCTGAAC
>NW_008676852.1:2651-6380 GCF_000695815.1 Acanthisitta chloris | reverse complement strand
GGAAAAGTCAGTGGCATATGCAAGTGAGAAAAGATGTGGCTTCGGGTGAGACAAACAAGTGGAAAATTACAGGATTGTTCCAGAGGGAAAAAACCACGTGTGGGATGGGGCAAGGATGGTTAGGCCATGCCAGAGGATCAGGAGCAGAGCCAGGTGCTGCCACAGGGGAGATTTGGTACAATCCTCAAAAAAAACAAAGAAGCTTTGAGAAGAACTGTTGGAGCAAAGCCAGAGGAGGCCACGAAGCTGCTCAGAGGAACTAGAGCACCTTCCCTGTGAGGACAGGCTGAGAGAGTTGGGATTGTTCAGCCTGGAGAAGAGAAGGTTGTGTGGAGAGCTCAGAGCAACCTGCCAGGAGCTGAAGGGGCTCCAGGGAAGCTGCAGAGACTCTTGGGTAGGAACTGCAGGGACAGGACAAGGAGCAATGGGGAGAAATTGAAAGAGGAAAATTGAGATTAGATGTTAGGCAGAAGTTTTTGCTGTGAGGGTGGTGAGACACTGGCCCAGGTTGCCCAGGGAGGCTGTGGCTGCCCCAACCCTGGCAGTGTTCACAGCCAGGTTGGCTAAAGCCTTGAGCAACCTGCTCTGGTGGGAGGTGTCCCTGCCCAGGGCAGGGGGTTGGGGCTGGATCATCTCTAAGCTCCATTCCAACCCTTTCAACATATTCTGATTCTAAGAAAGGTGTTTGTAGACATTAGCACAAGGGAGTTGGGTCACCAACAGAGGGACAGTATGGAAAAGGTGACAGGAGATGGATTTAGCACTACCAAATCTGTAAGAGGAGATGCAGAGCTGATGGCTGACTCTAAATGCAGGATAATAATGGTCATAATTGTCCCTAAAAGCCCAATCAGGCAGAGATTTATACACTGCATCAGGTGAAACAACTCCACAACATTACTAAAACTCATCAAGGTTTTAAGCTCCTTAGACATGTTTTTATTTCACATAACAAAAAGCCAGAGCTCTTAATTAATCCTAATTAATCTGATTAAGATTATTGCCATGCTAAGAATCATTTACTGGTACTATAAACTAATTTTTTCCCTCTCTCCATAAAGAATTCCCTTTGTGCACCTGCTTTTAACACCACCTTGCTACATAGCACAGCCAAATAGAATTCCATTATGGTTGGGAAAGGTTTCACCCACTCACTGAAATGCAAGGAATAAATACTACATTGTTCACATAATGTTCTCTCTACAGAGATATTTCAGGCTTTTCCCCCTCAAAATAAATCACTTTTATGTAGTCAAAGTCCTTGAATATATCAACTTGTAAGTCTTTGCTCAGATAACTTTATTTCTTCCCAATTCTTGTAACTCTGGGGGAAACACAGAGGCCCCAGAGAATGAGACTTTCTCACTTGGGCTCACTCTAGGAGCCTAACACTACACTGACCAGGACAACAGGATTTCTGACAGAGGTACTGGAAATCCTAATTCACTGTCCCTTCTGTGAAGTCTGAGGTGAAAGACAAGTAGAAATTAAACTGTTTAAACTGAAATTTTAAGAAGATTATTGCCAACAGGTCAAGGAGGTGATCCTGTCCCTCTGCTCAGCCCTGGGGAGGTCACAACTGGAGTGTTGTGTCCAGATCTCCTCAGGACCAGAGGGACATGGAGCTCCTGGAGCAGGTCCAGAGGAGAACAACAAAGATACTGAAGGGACTGGAGCACCTCAGTGATGAGGAAAGGCTGAGGGAGTTGGGGCTGTTCAGCCTCAAGAAGAGACACTGAGAGGGACCTCAGCAATGTATACAAGTCCATGAACTGGAGATGCCAAGAGGATGATCAGACTCTGCTCAGTGCTGCAAACCAATAAAACAAGAGGGAACAGCAGGAACTGATGTCCAGAAAGTTCCACCTAAACACGAGGAAGAACTTCCTTGTGCAGTGACCAAGCACAGAATACATTGCCCAGAGAGGTTGTGAATTCTCCTCACTGGAGATATTCCAGACCCACCTGGACACAACCCTGAGCCATGTGCTCTGGGCTGGCCCTGCCTGAGCAGGGAGGTGATCCCTTCCAACCTGACCCATCAGTGATTCTGTGATTCCAGAACCAATGGAGAAGACAAGGATTGAAACTAAGAGCTCTGCTGCCAAACATGTTGAGGTGCAGCCAAGAACAAAGCCCAGTCTTATACTCCTCCTGAGACAGAAACAAGGAGCTAATTGTCTGAGTTCATTTGCACCTGATTTACCTCTGCCTTTGTTTCCATTTCTTATTTGTTACCCCAACAGCTCCAGGGACACAACCAGTTGCTGTCCACTAGCTTTTGGGCTCTGTGGGCAGCTCATGGCTCTGCCCATTTGCCTTAGAAATAGAAGTTTGATCTGTTCATCAGCCTCCATGGAAAGTCATAAATTCTGGGACACTGCAACCTTTGCCAGCTCCATCAAATAAACCTGTGTGCTAAGTCCACTGACATAGACACACACTTCAAGCCAGAGGGCAATGAAGGACATGAACCATCTACTTGAACACACACCTGCTGCCACCCAGCAGGTCCAACCCATCCCACAATCTCCTCCTGCATTCATATGTCATGAAACAAACTGGGTTTGCATTTCTTCCCTCTGGGTCTCAGCCCCAAACACTCTTTAAGAAACAAATTACTTGCAAAAGGGCAGCTATGAGGTATGATTGGCAGGTGGGATTTCCATGGAAAGCAAAGCTAAAAAGACCTAACTAATACATGGGGAAAAGTTGACTTGTTGATTTTCTAAGAAAGCTTAGAATGGTCAAAGACAGGTTTGGGTGGGAAGGACCTTACAGATCATCATATTCCACCCCCTGCCGTGGGCAGGGACACCTTCCACTAGCCCAGGTTGCTCCAAGCCCCATCCAACCTGGTCTGGAACACTCCCAGGGATGGAGCAGCCACAGCTTCTCTGGGCAACCTGTGCCAGTGTCTCACCACCCTCACAGGGAAGAGTTTCTCCCTACTATCTAACCAAGGCTTCCTCCCTTTCCCACCCTTGGCCCTGCACAGAACCAATACAGTTCAGTCACCAATATGGCAAATAACCTTATTTCTCTTTACAAATCTTCAAATTTGTGCTTTGGGACACAAATCTCATCATCCCAAGGAGCTGCAATGCCTTTCAGACCTTTTGCAGGGCAAATGCAGCATTTTAGGCTGCTGCCAGAGCACACATAGAATGACAACATCATAGAACATCCTGAGCTGGAAAGGACACACAAGGATCATCAAGTCCAACTCCACACTGCCAGAGGGAAAGACATACCCAGTGGGTGTCCAAGGCACATGAGCTCTAGCACAGTTTGGTACCTTTACAAAAGATTTGAAGGCTGGAACACAGTATGCTTACTAAAATTGCTGCTGATACCAGGCTGGGACAGGCTGCAAGTACTTCTGAGGTCAGGCTTAGGAGTCAGAATGGTCTTGATAAATTGTAGAAATGGTCTGGAAAAAAAAAGAGAGAGAAAGAACATGAGTGATGGGTGAGCAGTGCTAAGACAGGAATAATCACTGACATGGTCACGAGGGAGATAAATAGCAGCTTACAAAGGCTAATTTTGGTGGAAAAGGATCTCAGGATTACTATGGATCACAAAATGAACAGAAGCTGAACACATTAGTGCAATCAAACCAAACATCACACTGTGATGCACATAGAGATGAATACAGATAAACACAGGAAACTTGGCATTTCTGTGGTACCACTCAAGTTCTTCCACTGGACACTAAACTTCAGCAAA
>NW_008676852.1:1360-2564 GCF_000695815.1 Acanthisitta chloris | reverse complement strand
GATCAGAGATCCAGAGAGCAGAGACTGGAAAATCAGTGAGACAAAGCCCATTCAGAGAATCACAGAGTCCTTAAGGCTGGAAAAACTCTCTAAGATTATCAAGCCCAACCATCAACCAGCACCACCATCATGGTCACCACTAACCATTTCCTCAAGTGCCACATCCACATGTTTTTTGAACAGTTAACCATTTCCTCAAGTGCCACATCCACGTTTTTTGAACAGCCCCAGAATGGTGGATCACTTCCAGGATGGGAACTCATTCATCTGCATTAAAGGGCAAAGACAACCATCATGGTCTTCAGACCCTTCATGAGGGCCACAATAGGCAGGAATAAACTATCTTTTTGGCTTGTCAAAGGTAGCACAAGAAGTCATAGTCTTAAATTGCACCAAGGAACACAGGTTAGACACTAAGAATTGTTTCCTGACTAAGAGAAGAAAAGCACTGAGATAGAAATTCAAGGGCAGCTGTGGGTTCCTCAACATCTGCATCAGAGAAGTTAAGGCACAGTTTATCAGGAAGAGACATGGAAAGGTGACTTTACCTTAAGATTTTCTTAGTTTCAAAGGGTAAAAAAACCCTTAGGAAGTAACTCCATGACTGCTCAGCTGAACCTTCATAGGCCACTGTTAATTAATTAACCACATTACGAGAGCTTAGGCTATGGCCTCATCCACCACATCATCCAGACAGCAGTGGTGTCTCTCTCCACATACCAGGGAGGGGAAGGAATTACTATATCAATATTGTGGAGAAGAAAGAGAGACTTGAAGAGCCCAAGACAGGTGCTAATGTCATATAGAGGGTCTGCACCAGTGACAGAAGAGTCCTGTCCAGTGACCCCAATGGAGTGCTGCACACAGCTCTGGTGTCCAGTTGCCATGGTGGTGTTAGGTCATAGGTTGGACTTGATGATCTCAGAGGACTCTTCCAACCTAAATGAGTCTGTGAATTTTGGGCTCCTGCAGACTCAGCTGTGGGGAAAAGAGGATGATTCTCCCTCTTTGCTCTGCTCTTGTGAGATCCACCTGAGGTGCTGCACACAGTTCTGGTGTCCTCAGCACATGAAGGACATGGAACTGTTGGAGCAAGGCCAGAGGAGACCACAAAGCTGATCAGAGCACTGGAGCACCTTCCCTATGAGGACAGGCTGAGAGAGTTGGGGCTGTACAACCTGGAGAAGAGAAGGTTGTGTGGAGA
>NW_008676852.1:0-1089 GCF_000695815.1 Acanthisitta chloris | reverse complement strand
TCATCTCTAAGCTCCATTCCAACCCCTTCACACACTATGAATCTCTGACTAATTCCAAAATGACCCTTGTAGCTAAGGAAATATTGAAGTCTCTTCAAAGAGGTCTCACTCACCCATTTGCATGTGGCACTACATAATAGGATCTCAAACCAGTTTTATTTTCACACAAATCTGCCTTCCCACACAGCATGCAAAGTATTCATTTGCAGGTGCCAGACTGCAACAAAACTGCTCAGAGAACTAATTACTCATTAGAAGTTACCTGCCCAAATCTGGCTGGGCTCTAGGGCAGGAGTTTGATGGCTCAGGAATGAGAGCAAATATTTTTAGCAGGCAGTGCAAAAAATAGCAGTATAATAAGCTGCTCTCCCAGTCTGGCAAGTTACTGCCAGGTGCACAGAGGCTGCAACAGGCACCTCACCTGGGCTGGAAAGGGGCTCTCAGCTCCCTTCAAGGCACAGGGATAGTTTGGGACAGCCTTGTGACCAGCCACTAAATCTTCCCTCTGCACAACTAATGAGCAGGAAGGTTCTGGGGTGTGCAGAGATCTTCACCAAGGGTCTCAAGAGATCAAAAGGAGCTCATTGAAGCCACTGCTGCCCCTTAGCATCATCAATGACACTGGTTGTTCAGAGAAGCTGTGGCTGCTCCATCCCTGGGAGTGTTCCAGGCCAGGTTGGATGGGGCTTGGAGCAACCTTGGCGAGGGGAAGGTGTCCCTGCCCATGGCAGGGGGGGGAAGGAGATGATCTTGAGTTTCCTTCCAAGCCAAACCATTCCATGACTCTATGATCATTGAGCCCTCACTGCCACCTGGTTGGAGATAAGCTGGGAAAATTCAGTGTCAGAACATTGCAGATGCTTTTAACAGCAGAGATTTTTTTCTTTGAATTTATTTCTATTTTAAGACAAAAATAAATAAAGACATGAGACTGGATGTGGCACTTAGTGCCATGGTCTAGTAGCCACGGGAGGGTTGGACTTGATGAGCTTGGAGGTCTTTTCCAACCTGGTTGATTCTATGATTCTATGAATCAAGAGAACATTTTTGTAGGATGGAGTAATGCTCCCAGTGATGCTCCCAGTGAGG
>NW_008676851.1:783-1114 GCF_000695815.1 Acanthisitta chloris | reverse complement strand
CCCATCCCTGTCCCCCCGTGTGTCCCTGTCCCTCCCATGTGTCCCTGTCCCCCCATCCCTGTCCCACCCGTGTGTCCCTGTCCCCCCACGTGTCCGTATCCCCTCCACATGTCCCTGTCCCCCGTTGTCCCCCACCCTCGCAGAGCGGTGGCCGCGATCCCTTGCGGCGGTAGCCAGGGTGGCACTCGCACTTGTAGTGCCCCGGGAGGTTGGCACAGGTCCCTCCGTCCCCGCACACGTCGCCCTTGGCACACTCGTCGATGTCTGTGGGGCCACGAAGAAAAGGCCTGACTGGGAGGAATCGGAGGAAGGACGTCTGGACTTCTCCTTA
>NW_008676851.1:0-743 GCF_000695815.1 Acanthisitta chloris | reverse complement strand
CCCTGGACGGTGTCTCCAATCCCGGACAGTGTCTCCAATCCCTGGACAGTGTCTCCAACCCCGGACAGGGTCCCCAGCCAGGACAGTGTCCCCAACACTGGACAGTGTCCCCAACTCCGGACGGTGTCGCCGACCCTGGACAGTGTCCCCAGCCAGGACAGTGTCCCCAGCCCTAGACAGTGTCCCCAACCCTGGGGCCAGGGCCCCCAGCCAGGACGGTGTCCCCAACCCTGGACAGTGTCCCCAGCCAGGACAGTGTCCCCAACCCCGGACAGTGTCTCCAACCCCGGACAGTGTCCCCAACCCCGGACGGTGTCCCCAACCCTGGACAGTGTCCCCAACTCCGGACAGTGTCTCCAATCCCTGCACGGTGTCCCCATCCCTGTCCCGTCCTGAACACCATCCCCTGTCCCCAACGCTGTCCCTGTCCCCTGTCCCTGGTCCTGATCCCTGTCCCCAGCGCTGGACAATGTCCCCAAGCCTGTCCCTGGCCGCTGTCCCGTTCTGTCCCCTGTCCCTGTCCCTTGTCCTGAACCCCAACTCCTGTCCCCAGTCCTGTCCTTGTCCCTAACCCTGACCAATGTCCCCAAGCCCGAACAGTGTCCCCAATCCTGTCCCTGTCCCTAACCCCATCACCTGTCCCTAACCCCCCATCACCTGTCCCCATCCAGGTCCCCTGTCCCCAAACCTGCCCCCTGTCCCCATCCCTGTCCCTGGTCCTGAACCCCAACTCCTGTCCCCAG
>NW_008676850.1:0-3662 GCF_000695815.1 Acanthisitta chloris | reverse complement strand
TTGGAATCAGCCCAAAATGTCTCAAAGCTATAAGCCCGACAGGTACAAAGTAATCCTCCTCCTTGTAGTTGTACCTTTTCACTACACAGCTGCTACTAGCCACGCTTGGAAACAGGATGCTGACAGACAGCTCTGTGGTCCAATACAGTTGTCACAAAATTGTATATGATGTTTTGCTTCATCATGTACAAGAGAATTTCTTTCAGGCCATCTGTGACTCAGAGCACAGGATAGCACTGTGCTACCTGAGCCTGCAGTGCCATGGGAGAGATTAGCCTGTGCCAGGCTGTGTCCTGGTACCACCAGACAGCCACTGCTTGGGCTCCATCCTCTGACTCTTGCTTGGATCAGCAGTTGTCAGCAGCTGGATGCACCCTGCTGTACCCCACCTCTCACATCATTTCAGATGCCTGGAACAAAACATGGACAAATGCCCAGGGTGGCACCACCAATGGGGCTCAGGGGGCCAAATCTGTTTATACCCAGCTGAAAAGGACCGAGAAATTACAGCTGGAGGCCAAACCAAGTGCTCTCATGGCAAAAAATGCCATCCATATTCTGGACTACATTAGGAGTAAGGTTGCCAGCAGATTGAGAGAAATTATTATTACAATCTGCTCAGTGCTAGTGAGACTGCGCCTGGATATTTTGTTCTGTTTGGACATCCCAAGTTCCAGAGGGATGCTGAAAAACCTGGAAGCATCAGCTGAGATGGTGAGGGGCCTGGAGCACATAACCTCTGAGAAAAAGTTATAGGAGCTGGGCTTGTGCTCTGGTGTAGAGAGTCTATTAGGCAATGTAAGAGCAGCCAACACTTATTTCAAAGGAAGCTCCAAAGATGATGGACCCAAACCCTCATACAGTTGTAGTCACCCACAGACTGTGGAGACAATGCAGGGAAGCTGAAGGGAGAGTTCAGTGCAACAGTTCCTAAAACCAGGAGAAGCCATTCAGGAGCCAGAGCTCTCTCTCTTAAGTTTTCCTGGGATCAATAACCAGAGGTCTCAGTTGAAGTCAAGGGTCAAATGTTTTCATTGAGATTCAGAAGTTGTGATAACTCCTCTATGCAACATGGATTCCTCCAGCTGTACAGGAGTGTTTTTAAACTGGTCTTGGCTCTAGTTTTGCATTGTGTCCCTCCATCTCCCCACACAATTCCCCTCAAATGAATGTGGTACCATGACCATCCTAATTTACCTACAGTGTTTAAACTTGGGTCACAGCTGATACGAAGGGACTGGAGACAGCAAACAAAACACCATATGTCCATTAGCTTTGAAAATTGCACAAGTCCAAAGCCAAAAATTCTCTTCCTCTAAATTCTGCAGAACTGTGGATATGAATGGAGATCTGAATCTTGTGTCTGGCTCATCTAAGTGCTCCTAAGTGGCAATTGATCAGGGAGGATGGGCTGGCTGCTGGACTGCAACTGCTAGCTGCTGCCAGTTCACAGTACTTCAACTCTGCCGGGCCTGCTGCTGACTCTGTTGTCACCGAAATAGATGAAGCTGAGATATTCAGCTTGAACAGATCCTCAGCTTTCCTGCTTGGGCCAGTCTCTACCTGACAGCTCACTCTTGCTCCCAGCTGCACCTATACCCAAGGCACCCAGTGTATTTGTGTCACAAACTGGCACATACTGGGGCTTAGGTGGCAGGGTATGAGAGAAAAGGAAAACTGGGGTGGGTAAGGAGGCCCACCTGAAGATGGGCTTCACTTCACTCCTTGCTCCAGGACCCAGCTCCATATCATCAGTAGTCACAAGAGCTCAGCTCCCCAGCAGCTGGCTCTACACGTTTGTATTCAGGTCTTGCATGTGAATGTGATTTACACTCCTCAAGAGAAACTAGGTCCTTTGGTCCCAGACAGTGGTGCACAGGGAGGACAGCAGAGGGAACAAGCAGCCCATCTTGCAATCCAAAATGAAATCAGAGGGCTCAGCAGTGGTGGTACTGGCAGGAGCAGCAGCAGCCCCTCTGTGCTGTCTGGACTATTTCCCAGAAGGGTCGGCAAGGCCTGTGTAATCAGGCTCAGCTGGTAATCAGGCAAAGTCCAAACTAGCATAAAGACTAAATTATCCCTTAGTCCTTCCAGCTCAGGGGAAAGGATATTGATATGCTGGACTGCACCTGCCAGCAGCAGCCCATGCAGACAGAGAAATATCTTTCCACCTAACCTGCCCCTCGCCCCATTGTCATTCAAATAGCCAGCGCCTGGCGTGCAAAGGGCACATGCAAATCCCAGCGCCCTGCTCAGCCACACGCCAGCATCGCTGCGGGCACACTGCGGCCCTCGGGGGGAAAGAACCATCTGTGTCCACCAGCCTCACCGAGAGCTGCCTGGAGACCCCACCGCTCCTGGCTGCTGCTGTGCACCCCGACTTTCTCCTCTCTCTGGTCTACAAAAAGGGGGAGTGATGCCAGGCTGTCTGAACTGGTGTGAAACGGTGGGCCCAGCAGACTCGGCTAAACCTGAGTCCATCCAGCCGTGCAACCTTGTTTCCATCAGTGCTGGAAGAGTGCAACTCCCACCGTGGGAAAGGTGGGGGTGTACCTCGCTGCAGGATTCAGCCTTGGGAGTAGGGTTTATCACACCTTTAAAACCCAGCAGACCTGTCTCCATCTGTTCAAAAATGGTAGCTGTCAAAGATACATGACCATCTTTAAATCACAAGATTTAATTTACATAAATAGACTTTTATGTGTGTGTATTTGGTCGGGAGGGAGTGAGCTTTTTTACATTTTGATTTCTGACCCTTTAAAACCTGGCCATGGATCATGGCTTCAGGCTGCCCTCTGCAACTGCTGGAGCTGGGGGAGCCTTCAGTTTTAAAAACAGAAAGCCAAGACCTGAATTTCACACTGGTGGTTACCTCCAAAGTCCCCTGACTCCCAGCCACTCCTTCTCACGTTGCAGCCACTCTGGACAGCAAACACTGTCCATGGAGACCACTCTGGAGCTCAGACCTCTGCACAGGTACTGGTTAAAACACAGAATCACAGAATCAGTTAGGTTAGAAGGGCCCTCTGGAGACCATCTAGTCCAAGCTCCCTGCTGAAGCAGAGTCATCCTAGCGCACATTGCACAGGATCATGTCCAGATGGTTCCTTGAATAACCCTGTGGAAGGAGACTCCATAACCTCTCTGGGTTATCTGTCCCAGGGCTTTGACACCTGCACAGTAAAGAAGTTCTTCCTTATGTTCAGATGGAACGAGTGTTCTAGTTTCTGCCTGTTGGCCCTTGTCCTGTTGCAAGGCACCACCAAGGAGAGCCTGGCTCCATCCTTTTGACACCCTCCCTTCAGATATTTGAATACATTGACAAAGTCTTCTCTCCATCTGAAGGGAAGGCTGAATGGGTCCAGCTCCCTTAGCCTGTCCTCTTAAGTGAGATGCTCCCTCCAGTCCCATAATCATGTTCATAACCCTCCGCTGGACCAGCTCCAGGACCTCCATGTCTCTCTTGTCCTGAGGAGCCCAGAACTGGACACAGCACTCCAGATGTGCCTCACTGAGGCTGAATAGAGGGGCAGGATCACCTCCCTGACCTGCTGGCAATGCCCTTCCTAACACAGCACAGGACACCACTGTCCTCCTTGGCCACACTGCTGGCACCACCCAGCGAAACAAGGACAACTCCCAGGCAACCAGCAGTAGGACAA
>NW_008676849.1:0-1696 GCF_000695815.1 Acanthisitta chloris | reverse complement strand
AAGAAGTACGATCCAAAGCCTGGGACACTTTGTCTAAGTAACAAGCAATGGTACCTGGACAACCCACCTGCCCGTAGACAAAAAAGTAAAAGAATTTACTTTAAGTCTCCCCACTTTATGTCCAATCTGGGAAAGATCCTCATTCAATAGAAAAAGTAAGCCTTTACAAATAAGACCAAAACGAGAAGCTTTTAATAATGGAGATCCAGATGAAAATCCAGATGAAATTTGGCAGGAACCCTCTAGTGGAGTAAAACTTGAATGGGCTTTAGAATCTCTGTTCCGTCTATAGCAAACTACTGAAGCAGAGAGATGATGTACAGACTTACAAGTCAAGTAGAAAAATTAGCAAGAGTCACCCAAGAGGGATTCAAAGAATTGAACATACAATTACAAGCCACAACCAAAATGTCTCTACAAAATTGACTGGCCTTAGATGTGTTACTCCTGAAAGAATATAGAGTGTGTGGATTTTTAGAAGGACAAGTTGATCATTGCTGCACGATGCACAAGATGAACAAAAGGACCTGACTACAAGCTGGTTAGGTAAAATCTTTAAAGGGTTAGGATGGAATGTGAGTTTATGGATAAAATCAATCATGGAAAATGTGATAATCTTACTAGTTATGTTTCTATCAATCTGGGTAGTCTACAGCATACTAAAAGGAGACATACATAAGAAAACTTCTTGGAACCGAAGAATAATGAGGGCATTAACACAGAACAAGATTCCACATCCATCATCCTCGGATTCTCCGGTCCCTGCCAGCATCCATGACAGTGCTCATGACAGCCCTGGATTCGAACACAAACATCGAGTATAGATTTAAAACCTAAAAAGACTGAATCAAGTGAAAGCATTTTTACATATAAAGTGAAAATACTTTCAAAGAGAGGAAATTATAACATGGGTTAAAATGTTTCTAAAATCTTGGTAGCTAAAGTAGGCCTTAGTGGCAAGGCAGCTAGAATAGGCCTTCATGACAAGAATGATCCTTATCTTAGCAGACCGATGTGTACCTGTGCACATACACCTGCGTACCACAAAACATTTGGCCACCATGGCAGATGACAAGATTGATGTGTATAGCAAAGCCACCATTTTGGTCAAAAAATTAAAATCAGGTAAATGGGAAGAATTGTGTCATTGAGTAGCTCCAGTTTTAATCTGTGTTCTACTATTATTATTAATTATACCATGTTTGTTACAATGTATGCAATTGCTAGTGTGACAGTTTAGCTATAATTTTTAAAGAAAAATGGGGAATATGTTAGGGCCTGGCTAGCTGAGGAGCTGTAACTTGAGCAACAGTTAAAGGAATGCTTAAGCAATCAAAACAAAACACACAAGTAGGTCTTGCTGACCTTGTTTCTAACTTCACACATTCCTGTGCCTTCAATCCCAGCACCTTATGATGGTCTCGTTCTCTCCTGCTGCCAGGGTTTTTAGGTCTGGTTTAGTTTTACTGTCTTATAGATAAGTCATTTTGCTAACAAGCTAGAAGAGTGCTAGTAATTAGATTCTCATATATACTAGGTAATCCTTGCTATCAGTTTCCCAGGATGTAAGAGTGGGATGCAGCTTAAAATGGGAACCTATCATGAGTAAGAATTATTCGTATTGACAACCAGTCAAAAGTTGCGTGATCAGTGCATACCTGCATGTATGGGGAGACTTTATACTATAAATACTGTT
>NW_008676848.1:0-702 GCF_000695815.1 Acanthisitta chloris | reverse complement strand
GATGGACTGGGAGGCACTGGGATGGTCTCTGGTGGTAGTTGATGATGATTTGTATTGGACTGGGAGGCACTGGGAGATGCACTGGGATGGACTGGGAGGCACTGGGATTGTCCCTGGTGGTAGTTGATGATGATTTGCATTACTGGGATGCACTGGGATGGACTGGGAGGCACTGGGATTGTCCCTGGTGGTAGTTGATGATGATTTTCATTGGACTGGGAGGCACTGGGATGCACTGGGATGGACTGGGAGGCACTGGGATGGTGCCTGGTGGTAGTTGATGATGATATGCATTGGACTGGTCTGTACTGGTCTGCACTGGTCTGTGCTGCCCTGTACCGCTCTATACTGGTTTGTGTTGGTCTGTGCTGCTCTATACTGGTCTGTACTGGTTTGTACTGGTTTATACTGGTCCCACATGACTCCTCACCCCCCTACAGGTCATTAACTTCTTCCCGGGGAAGAACAAGAGCATCAACATCGTCTGTGCCGCCAAGGTGATGTCCCAGTCACTTTCCCGGGGAAGACCAAGAGCATCAACATCGTCTGTGCAGCCAAGGTGATGTCCCAGTCACTCCCAGTGTCACCAGTTACCTCCCAGTGTCACCAGACACCTCCCAGTGTCACCTCCCCCTTGGTGTTCCCCCCAACAATGTCACCTCCAGTGTGTCCCCATGTCCCCCCAGTGTCCCCCAGTGTCCC
>NW_008676847.1:28240-39726 GCF_000695815.1 Acanthisitta chloris | reverse complement strand
CCACAGAACCTGTTGAAGAAGATGAAACAATGAAACAATTTATTTATCTTTGAAGACAATAGCTGGAAAAGTAACAAACTTCAAACTTGAATTGAAATCTGGCCTTAAAACAGAAGACCATATTCTTCAGTTTTTCATTAGAGTTTTAACTCCATTCTGTGTCACTGTTTATTAATAGCATAGAAAGACCAAGGGAGAAAATAAGATTCTCTCATTTAAGAGCAATTATCTTTTAAAAAATACTTTTGTACAAACCAAAGCAAATTGTACAGAGATTTAGTTAACTACTTCAAGCAGCATATATAAATACCCTTTAGACACAAGTATAGACTTTAATAACTATTATCATTAATACAGATGCCCAAGAGTTATGTGTTTGTTAGAGTTTTGGTCTCACACAGATTACACATTGGGGATTCCTTCTATGCATCTCTGCAAAAATGCAAACAGAAAAAGAAACCAATCTTTAATTTCATATTGAAATCTCCCTGTGGCACACAGAGAAAAGCTCTGTACAGTATATGTGATATATATATCTGCAAGCACCAATTAATACATAAAGAGAGACATTCAACAATTTCTACAGCTTCACACTGCCAGCATGCTTTTCTCTGGAAATTAGCTGCAAGAAATGATACCTCAAAAATTGTCAAGGGGAAACAGAGACTTTGCTAAAGCACAAGCTGTTTTTAAACTAGTTTGACACTATTCAAATAAAACTTCCTCTTTTCCCATTTTCAATACTATTATATTTTAACACCTTTTTGGTGTGCAACTGTGTACTGTCACCTTCAAAAAACTAAATAAATCTATTACTTGGTAAGCACCACAATTCAAAGCTAAAAATGTTTCCATCAGAAAAAAATTACTTACTGCATTTCCAAAACACCAGGAATGTGTCTTGAGAAGAAAATGTAACTATTTCTTAAATGTTACCAAGAGTCAGATAAATCTCATCTCTTCTCCCTATATTTCAAGAAGAGGGCATTTAACAGTCAACAACATTTCAAAATCAGTGGTCAGCCTAGAGAAGTTTTTTGCTTTGGCTATTCACCATGAAAGCCTTTCAGATTCCAAAATGTTCATTCTCAGTTTATATCTTCAATTCTTTCTCTAACAAACAGTGCTACCTACAAGTGGAAATAGCAACAGAGATAAGAATTGGAAATATAAGTAAAGTTAATTTTTTACTCATTCCTTACATCACCATAATCACTACACACTCTCTAAGAGTTACCTGTGTAAGATCAGGACAATATAATTTAAGACAAGTAATCATGCAGTTTCTATGGGCATGGGCTATCTTGATTATCTTCAAAAACACAGACCTGTTCTATCTACACACTGTTATATACATGTATGTAGCTATAGCCCTCATGACTTCACTATCTAATGAAAAAACAGACACTCTGTATACATGTCCAGGGAGGCTAAGTTTGAAATGTAATAAAGGAAATGAAGGGAATTAAAGGCAAGTGAAAGGGCAAGACAAGGCAAAGCAAGAGACAAAAATGACATAAGTGGTCCCACTATACAGTATTGTAGCAGGACTCACTCATGTGAAAACTGTGTTTTCTGTCACATGCTGAGTGGGAATCATAAGACTTCAGGAAGAGAAGACCAGACCAGGAATTGTGGTCTATCAGACTAGCTTGTTCAGCTTGCAAACTCATCTGGAGGATCACAAGGCACCAGGGATAACCAATATCCAATTTCATTCCCTTAGAAGGAAGTTACCTAAACTTCATGCCCCACATAGAGCATCCTACCATAACAAAATAAAAAGATAATTATTAAAAAAAAAGCAAATTAAAATTTTAAAGAGAATCTTTAAATACAATCAAATTGCTGTGGAACTTGCATTCAAATTCTAAAACTGATGCATTTATGGCCCTATCTTGATATTTATGGTAATATCCACTCTTCAGCAGAAAAACCCTGAAGCTTGCACAGTATGTTTGTTCTGAATGTATCATTTTTTAATTAAGTACAGCATTTTAGGATATTTTATCGAAAAGGAAAACTCTGTAATGTTCCAGTGGTCATATGTTCTGAACATCTTCATTCTTCACCATTTATAAAGAACTTTTTAGCCCTTTACAAGAATCAATAGGCTAAAACATATGGTAAAGTTGCTTTTTTTTACAACAGATATTTTCCTTCTTCAGTTCTAATCACAGAAATAAAGATTATGATGGGACCAGCTTATTCATTATCTCTTTGTTTGGATTTTGTTCTCTTTTCTAATAGGAGTAATTCAAATCAATGTGATTAAAAACTTAAAACAGCAATAAATTAGTATGTCTGCTTTTTTCACTGGGTTTTAAAGACACATAGGGATAATCATGTGCCTCAGTGATAATAGGATAATATTCAATCATATTTTTATGGGCACAAGTAAAAGACTTTTGGAAGAAAAGCATAGTGATGTTTTTTTTCCTGTTGAGTAAGTCATTGTTTCACAAACGCCTTCAATGTAAACTTCAGTTTTTCAAAACGGTTAGAAAGTTGTGGACTTTGTTTCTTTTATTCTTAATGATATATGTAGAAAAAAAAGGAGTTAGAATAGTAGTCATAAAAGTGAGTTTAAAAATAGGAAAGAATATTCTTCAAAGAAAATGCTCAGAAGATATTTTTTCCCAGATGTTGCAGATAGAAAAGCTGAGAAAAAGGAAAGCAGAAGCTATTCATATTGATAAGGATGAACAGGGTCAACAGGCTACATGTTTGCTGACAAAAATAAACTACTAAGTTCTGTCATGTCTCCCTGAAGAGAAAGAAAACTAGCAATTTCTTATTTTGGTTTGTCAGTGAAGCAGACAGTGGCAATGGAAGAACAAAGTGAGACCACGGGGGAATAACAAACCCTGTAGGTCAACCTCATTGTCTGAAATTTGCTGCCTGTTAAGAGACAGCAAATGGACTCTTGCATATATGGCAGCTGCAGTAGACAACCAGGCATACTACAAAGAGCCAAGAAGGGATTACCATACCAAGCTACAAGTGAATATGGGAAAGGAGGATCTGTTTCACTTCTTCACCTAACCACAGAAATTTACATTAAAAAAATAGAAAATGTATAACAAGGGAAGTGTAACCATTCTTACTCAGTCTGCACATGAAGTTATAGCATAGTCAAGTATAATTTTCCTGTTTCTCCATGCAACAGGATAAGAAACTAAGTTACAATATTCCTATACAAGTAGTTTAGAAAGCATAGAATCATAGAATCTCACAGCATGAAAGCATTTTCAGATTTTGCAGCCAGTGGGGCTGTGGGATCTGTTTTCTAGTTTTTTAATCTTCCGTGCATAAATCTTGATGCATTATACATGAAAATCTTCCAGCATTCATGGGCTGAGAATATCACATCTTCATTTGTACCTTGTGGGGAGCACAGTTAGCAAGGCTTTCTCCCATGCACACTACCACTAAAAAACTGAGGACTTTTCACGTTATTTCTTTTCATTAGATATAGCTTCCCACCCTGCCTTCTCTTGGGAGTTACTGGGAACTCCCTCCTACACCAACTCTTTACCCACCATTATGATTTGTTTTCTCATTCCATTGCACATCAAAAAGTCTAGTCATAATGAAGGAATGGGGTGTACCCACATCAATGCAGGAAGGAAATTGATATTCCTCAGGGTGCCTAATTTGCTTTTGTATGCTACTCCCTTCCAGAAGTTGACAGAAGTTACATCTTTGACTCCTCTCATCTTTTCTTCTCTTTAACTGGCTACTCTGGAGCATGGTAACCCAACAAGGAACTTCTTGATCATAGCCATCTGTGATAAAATTGTGAGCTTCTCCTTCCCAGAATAATTCTAACTGCAGATTGTACATTTCAAAGTACCTCCCTAAGAAGGAGAAAGCTGTGACTCCTCTATTTAAATTCTTCTGGATATAACTGTGGCATCTCAAGAGATACAGACATCAACAGATCAGACAGTCCTGTTAATTTGCTCCTTCCAAGCAACTAGGTTTTAAAGTAGATAGTCTTACGTTCTCAGTGCAAGAAATCGTTAAAAATACAGCAGAAGTTTCTTTGTTTTCCAGTGAACAAAACCATAAGCTACAGTAGTTTTTAAATAACTCCATGCTTCACATCCAGGAATACATCTGCATTGTTGTCAAATAAAAGGATTTCATAGCGTATTTCTAATGTTTCTTAGGCATGTGCTATATGCAAACATGGTTAAAGACTAGGTGTGTGAGAATTTTCCATGATTCAAAAACATATTCTGTGTGTTTTAAAGGTACCATCACCATGCCCACAAGTAAAATAATTGTCAGTTTATGGTGAAATGAGATGGACAGAAAAACATGAAAGGAACATGAGAGACATATGTAGAAGAAGCAAGTGCTGAAAAACAGGGGTGGGATGGAGTGCAGAGTATGCAGTGGATTATATGGGATGGAGCATCAGAATAAGAAGTTATGTATAAGAAGTATTCAGCTTTTCAAACCTGGGAAATGATTCATTTTTTCAAATCTGGATTTGGTCAGCTGTGTTCAATTTTGGGTGAATAACTTGGCTTCAGAAATTTTGAAGCTGAAATATGACTTTGCGTATGCATTTTTATTTCAGAACAGTTTAAGGAAAATCCTGGAATTTCTGGGGACTCAGTTTGAGACTCCAGAATGTGTTGGGTTCATGTTCTGCTGACAGAATGCAACAAACTGTCAAAACTTAGGGCAAAATAGATTTTACCATTTCTCTGAAGGATGGACTAAAATATATTCCCCATTTTCTTTTTTTTTTTTCAAAGTACCTTTGTGGTTTCTAAGCTTATTTTCATCTTCTATACCAAAGTAGATATTCTCCATTCTTTGCAGCTAAACTCTATAAATAAACACATGGGGAATATGAGACTATATAAAATGTGCCTCATGAGAAGACAAAATTTGTATGGGGTGAATATTATCTGATAGAGAAGTCCCAGCTTTGTGACAGCTTTGTCCCAGTCCTATTAGACTCAGGAGTATTCAATTGACTCTCCCAATGTGAATTAGGACACAAGTGAGGTCAAAATACTGTTAGGGAGTGAGATTTTATTATTGGTTGCACAAGGGGGAGAGAAGGGGTGATAGGAAAGTTGGAAACAGGAAAGGGGGATAGTTAGAAGTAAGCAATATTTGGTATTCCAAAGCTGACACAGTCACCACCACAGATCCAGGTGATCCAAAATCATGTAGAAGAGGGGATAGTCACCACCATAGGTCCAGCAGCATTCCAATGATTCATAGTTGTCTTTTCTTCAGTAGTGGGTGTGCGCGCCCTCACGCTGGACACTGATCCTTTTTCTAAGGCTCTGTCAGGGCACTGATTGGTCAATTTTCCCTGGAGTTAAGCAATTCCCAGCCTCCAGATCTCAGCATCTGGAAGTGATGTCAGTCATGAACAATTGTGACCTCGCAGTCTGGGCAGCTAGAGAGGATGTCGATTGTTACCTGGCAGATGGGGGACAAGGAGGCCTCATTATCTCGGCATCTGTAGGGGATGTCAGTCATTATTGGTATTCAGAGAGTTTCAGTGGGGGACAATGGGGCCTCTTGATCTCAGCAGCTAGAGGATTTCCATGGCTCAGCAAGGTTTGAGGCAATCAACCATGCCTTTGCCCCACAACAAGACATCAAGGCCAGGCAATGTCGAAACAAATATTTCTTAGAGGTCTCTTACAAGCTTGAACTGTGTCAGCATGAAAATTAATTGCAATCATAATTTCCAGAAACAAAGTAACTGGAATACATAGCCTGTGTAATAGGAAGTGCTTACTCACTCCACTTTAGCCTTATGTTCAAATACCTCACTAACAACCAAATGGATTTCTATGAAACTTTTGAAGCACTTCACCTCTCGGTTGAGCACAAGTCTGAGAAATTTCTTTCCTGGAGTTAATGGCTTGGAAAGGCATAAGCAGCAGAAATTAAGCACTTAAAATGAAAAGAACATCTTAACCATGACTATTAAGCCTGCACCTCTGTCACCTCAAGCTGTGAGTTCAGATCTCAAAACATACATGACAACAGGCTGTCTCAGTGCTCAGATGAGAGCCCTTCAGGGAATACTCAAACAGAAATTCAGCAGATAGCAGCATTCCCACTGAGCTGCTATTGAAGTGGTACCAATGCCAGGTGTTGGAGGCTATCCAAGACAAGACATAGAATTATTGTCTTATCTGTCCAGTGACATAGTAACTCTGACAGTATAGATGTGAAGCCTAGTGTCCTGGTCTGAGGCCAATTAGCGTAGTGTCTACCATCATTCACCCTTATTTGGGTATGAAGTTCTCTACTTCTTGCTCTGAAAGTGTCACATTAGCCATTAGGGGACAGACATTCAGTAGTCTTCACTATCATTTTGTAACTATGCAGTAGGAGACTGCTAACACAGATGTGCTTCTCAGCTCTTGTCTGTATCCCTGAACAAGCCATACCAAACTGAGTTTTAGTCTGCTAAGTGTGAAGCTAGGCTTTTAAACAAGACACTTTGTCCTAATTGTATGATCTCTTTGACTGAAACAGAAAGGCAATTTTGTCTCCTTTTGCAATTTGTTTGTTCAATGAGGAGTTAAATTTAAGTACCAGTAAGTAAATAGTAATGATGAGCTTCAGTCAACCTGTCTAATATCCTTCAACCTATTAAGATGACATAAAGTTATTTTCCAATTTCAAATGTATGTTTTGATTTAATAACTATACACATCTTTGAAGGTGTCAGATTGTGAGGATTATTACATATGTTACATATGTAGAAATGCTGTCAAAATTTGGAAAAGGTTTTGGGATCTATTTGCATGCAATTTATTTTGCAAATGTCACAAAAAGAGTGAGGGATGTTAATAAAGTCTAATTTCCCTAATATGCAGCTTTATATGAATTTAGCAATTTCTTTCTCTAAAAATTCAAGCTTTAATTATTTAATCTAGTTTTTCCACTGCTCTAAAGCAGTCCTTAGTAAATTCAGTGTAAGTTCAGGTGGGAGTCTTTTTGCTCATCCCACATGCCTTGTCATTTTTTCCAGCACTGGGTTTTTCTCTTTTATTTTTTTTTAGCATGTTTTCTGTGTCCCCTGGGGATAATAATTCAGAATAACATCTTGCAGAAAGAAATACAATGGCTGTTGTCAAGTAGTTTGTTCTGCAGACACATACTCTCTTAACATGCCCATCCTCCTAGTAAAACTATTGACTAGTATGCTCCTTTAACAAATATCTGCAGACATTCTTTTACTTTGGTTTTCTGAGGAAATTAAGCTTATGCATTTGTGTGGTTTATTCATCTATCTGTCTGTCTATCTATCTATCTATCTATCTATCTATCTATCTATCTATCTACTACCCTTGATGCCTACTTTTTGTTTAATGTGTTGATCACAGTCAACTAAACTTGGCCACTGGAAAAGCCATTTTAAGTATAAATAGAACTCTGAGCTTATAAACATTAGTCAGTGAGTAGAGCTGCAGTTACTGCAGTAAGAGATTAAGTCATTGTTTTCCTCTTCTGCTAGAGAGAATAAGGAAGCCAATTTATGCTCCCCACAATGTGCATACCCCACCTTCATCTTCTATGGCTCCAGCAGTTGAAGGGAGATTGGGTTCAACAGGCCAATAGCAACATATATTTGATGGAAAGCTGCAAGTACTTAATGTGAACCTATAATATTTCCAGCATTTTCACTTTTATTCCAAGTTCAATTCTGGGTTATCAGGCAAATCAAAAGTATTTTCTCACCATTTAGAAACCAGGAAATTGCTAATGGGGTTTGGGTTTTTTTCTGCACCATTTAGAATCCTGAATACTGTTTTTTAGTGTGTAATTTGTTAATGAAAAATCTGTAGAATGAAGATTTATTGGTTTACATCTTTATTAGTATTTCAGATATCATCTATGTAATATCATATAGATCACATCCATAGAATAAAGAAAACACATGTGGGAGCAGACAGAACTCAGGTTACCATGTATGCCAGGAATAATGTGTTCCTGAAGGTCAGATTTAGGTGCAATCACCCCATTTAATAGAAAAAAAAGCAAGAACTGTAGCCATATGGACACAAACTTTGACATATTGCCTGGTACCATGGTCATAGAATAGTCCTTGACATCTTTTTATAAACCAAGAAACAGCCTTAGGAGCTAGAAGATATTTCCTAAGGTATTTAAGAATTAATGAAACACACATGCAGACAGTTGTTTTGCTCTTGGAGTTTTTTTTATTTTAAAAGCACCCTTTAAGTCTCTGGACACAGTAGTGATAAAAAAGTCAGATGCGTATGGATATTTTACATATTTTCCACCTGAAAACATATGAATTGATTTAATATTTTGTCATACTACTGTTATAATACAGGAACTGAACAACAATGAATTATTATCTTCTAAGTGTACTGAAAAATATGTTCTTTTGCATGACAAAGTCATCTACATACCATTACAGTAAATATAAAATAATGAGCAGTGTTAAGGATATTAAGATTCCATTAGATTTGGCGTATCTTGATTTAGCAGTAAATCATATTATTCTAGTAATTTTAACAGGTATTTTCTATAAACATGTTAATTTTAATAATGAAAATAGATTTGCTTAATGTATATATGCATATTTTGTTTTTCCTTTATGCCAAATATTAAAAATAAAATTCTGCTCCAGAATGGAATTTTGTTAATACTGAATACATGGATGTAAAAAATTATTCCTTTACTCAATAATGTTAAAGAAATGCATTATTAATTGATTAGAAGCAAAAAATACTGCAGTGCAGTAACTTTCAGCAATATTCATACTCTTCAGCTTCCTACTTTGTTGTTTTGAAATATGTATATGTGCATGCAATTGGGACCAAATCATCAGGGGTGAAATTCAACATAGTGTTATTGAAAATAAATCCCTGTTGACTCTGAGGCTGAAACAAATTCTGTACATATGCAAGAAAAATAGTTAAATATTACTGAAAATTTCCCATTCCACACTGTCAAACCAGCTACCTTTCCATGTGAAAACAGGGGCAGAGGAGGTTCTTTCCCTTTGGATTATGTACTGATCCATGGAAATTCTCATATGGTCCCCTTTAAAGTATAGCTCTATAACCCAAAGGGTCCAGAACAAATGCCTGTAAGAGGCTGGGTCTGAACTAGTACACTTGATTCAAAGTGTAAGCTTAGAGATATGTGTAATAGGACTCTAGCCTCCCAATTCCACCACGTAGGGTCTGAACTGTAACAAATCAACTCTAAAGAGCCCTACATTTCTTCCTACCTACTGACAAAGCAGGTTGCATTCTGCTCTGCTGTGCTTTGTCTGTACTTTGCTCATCATCTTCACTGTTTTCATTCCCGTGCAGAACTGCACAATGCTAAATAACATCTGGGACAAAGGTGGGAGCTGCACAGGGAAGCATACATGCCCCACAGAGGTTACACCTCCAGCTGATACTAACAGGGTAACCATTGGTAACCAACCGTGACTTCTCCTCTTAAGTAAAGGATGAAGAATGAGTTTTATATACCTCTTTACATGTGCCACTTTAGCAAGGATAGGATGTGGGGAATCTGAACAGTCAAAACCAAGACCAACACCCACATCTGGGATTCACAGTCACACTTCTCTTACCAGGGAAGCTCCTGTAGTAATAATGATATGTGTTCAGCCATTTTTCATAGCAGGCTGAAACCCACATCTAAATGACTAAGACTGTACTAAATCACTTCATACACAAAACACAAAACAAACAAACAATCAAACAAAAAATCAAATAAAAACAAAACCACCAGAGAAATTCAGAAAGGTAATCATCACAAATTATTTGGCAAGCTCAGCCAGAGCACTGCATGTCAGAGCCATATGACTTATTTTTATGTGTTAGAAGGAAAAAAGTAGTGCAAGATTCAAACTGCAGAGCTGTTGTTACTAGTATTTTAGCTCACCAAGTGGTCTCAGCATTTCAATTCCATCTTCTAAAACCTAAAGTGGAATTTGATCAAATGCCAAATTGATTTTAAAATTGCTTTTATGACTTATGAAAGCATTGCTCAATTTGAGACCCTCTGCTTATATTTATTTTCAGTTCCATCTCTGCACTCAAATTCTGTGCTGCTAGTTGAGAATAGCTGGCCATTCTAAATTAAAGGACCACACAGTTGTCTTTACAATGTATTCTGGCAAAAGCACTGATTTCTGGCTTCAAGATTAAATGCTCACTAAATCACAACATAAACTTAATCCTATTTTACCTTCAGATGTTAGTTATTCTACTCGCAGGATTTTCTTGGGTCTATGTTTAACTTTACTAATGATGCTAAATGATAAATGCTGCAGAAAAGCATTTAATTATGTATGTTCAAAAAATAAGGTGGTATAATGAAAGAACTAGAAATGAGGGGAGGAAGGAAGGAAGGAAGGAAGGAAGGAAAAGAAAAGAAAAGAAAAGAAAAGATTTTTTCCACCAACTTCTTGGTACCCAAATCTCCTCTCACTGAAGTTAGTGACATTGATGTAGTACAAGGAAAACTGTGACAATGTAGACTCCTTATGCAAATGTCACTCAAAGAAAATATAGTTACAGGACCATCCCAACTAGTACTAGCAAACTTTCAGATAGAGATATTCCAAGTTATTAAAAAAAAAGCCACCAAGAAATTTGATTTGCATGGGATTGATATGGACTGTAATGGTAATAGTTCATTACCTCCATGTTGTGCAGAGATATTTTTCATATTAATAGAGAGGTTCATGGTAACTATAATTTACTCCTGAAACCTCAGCATTTTGTGAAGATCTTCCTGAAATCAAGTATGCCAGATGGAGAAAAGGAAGCCATGTGCAAGCATCATAACATCAATTTGTAAAGTGCAATCTATACAGCAATAAAATTAATTTAATTAATTCCAAGAAGATTAGACAAAAACCTCAGTCTGTATCCCAAGTTATTATTTTTTTCTAATACTTGAGTCAAATGAGTGAAATTCAAGGTGTTCTCAGGGGAAATAAAAAGGCAATTAGAAAGCATTTAGAAATAGCTACATAGCTACCAAAAGACACAATTCCTGTCAGTAAAATCTGATTTGCAGAATGTTAAAAATTTTACAAAACTTTCTCAGCATCAGAAACATATTTTCTTAGACATAGGCATAAATAAAAGGCACAGGGATTTGCATACATCCTTGAGCAAGAACAAAAAATGAAATCTGAAAGAATATCTAGACTCCTCTCTCTCACAATTGCTGCACGGTTTTTCACCCTTTCCTAGATATGTTATTATAGAGGTGTGATGACCCACCCTTAAGGGGAAGGAAACACCTATGATCTGTAAATGCTCATGGTCAAAAGGAACAACAAAAGCCAGAGGGTCTGCAAACAATGAGAAAATTTTATTAGTAAATTACACTCTTGGCATGGAGATTGGTATATTAGTCTGTGACCTAATATATAAGCACACAGTAGTGAATTTTGGATAAAGGGGTGAAAGGGAAGAGGGAAATGA
>NW_008676847.1:9426-28225 GCF_000695815.1 Acanthisitta chloris | reverse complement strand
AAGAGAGAAAGGAGAAGAGGAAAAGAGAGAGAAAAAAGAAATTACCTGTCCTGGTTCCAGCATGAGATGTCGACCTTATCTTCAGTATTGATCCAGCTGATAATCCTGGTTTCCACAGCAATTCACCTGCATTGGTTTGGGCAATGAAATGTCCAGGGTTGAGGGGGTGCTGCTGCCCAGCCTTGTTGGTGGGTACCTTTTTCTAGATAGGTTTCTCCGCCCTGAAGATAGGTTTGCTGCCCTATATCCACATGGCCCCCCCCTTCTCCAGCTAAATCTTGGCCTTGGTGTTTGAGACACACACACATTAGCACCTTATCTTTTGGGAATTGAGAGCTGAATAGGTCTTACTTTGGACCACTGTTTATAGGATCACAAGAGAGTGCGATTTAGTCATTATTGATCCTTGCTTAATTACAAAAACATAGTTCCACTTGGGTTGTTATTCAGGGACTAAAAAAGTTTCCAAAGCTGTGCTTTGAAAAACAGGTATTCATTAGACAGCACTAGTGCCTGGGAACAGACAGTGTTTTTTATAAGCTCAAGAGGCAGTTAGTCACAGAATCATAGAATACAGAGAGTTGGAAAGGACCCTTGGGGATCATCTGGTCCTGCACAGGACATCCCTGAGAATCACACTATGTGCCTGAGAGCATTGTCCAAATGTATCTTGAATTCTGTCAGGCCTGGTGCTGTGACAGCTTCCCTCAGGAGCCTGTTCCAGTGCTCAACCACTCTCTGGGTGAAGAACCATTTTCTAATATCCAGACTAAACCTCCCCTGATGCAGCTTCAGACCATTCCCTTGGGTCCTGTCACTGGCCACCAGAAAGAAGAGATCAGTGACTGTCCCTCTACTTCCTTTCATAAGGAAGTTGTATGCAGTGATGAGTTCTCCCCTCAGTGTCCTCTTTTTCAGGCTGAAAAGACCAAGTGATCTCAGCTGCTCCTCGTATATCTTCCCCTCAAGGCCCTTCAAAATCTTCATTACCCTCCTTTGGACACTCTCTAATATCTTAATGTCTTTCTTACATTGCGGTGCCCAAAAGCACACACAATATTCAAGGTGAGGCTGCATCAGCACAGAGCAAAGTGAGACAATCAAGTCCCTTGACCAGCTGGCAATGCCTTGCCTCATCCACCCCATGTGGAGTTCATCAAAGCCAAGGCCTAATGAGCATTTCTAAGAACATGGTGTGTGCCGGGGCAGGGGGTTGCTCCAACACACTCTACCACCCCAATCAAAGAAAAATTCAACTTCTCTGGACCTCTACAAGCAGTTCCCCCAGATTTGTTGATGGGCTCAGCTTTGCTGTAGCTGCTCAGCAGCAGATCCTTTTTGAAGTCAGGTGAACCTGCCTCTGTCCAACACAGGGGCAGCTCTTCCTTGCCACAGAATCCATCTCCACAGCCTCTTGCTACTAAAAGCTTCCCACATAAAATCAATAAAAATATTCATCATTCAGGTTTTAAATAGCATTTTATGAAGACCATGTACCTAAAGATCCTTGGCCATATCCTGTGTCAAGAAAGGAAGCATTTCACAGACAGGCTCCTAGAAATAGAAGCATAACCTCATTTTCTCATGAGAAAATTGTGTAGAGTTGGAGGAGAGACAACTGTTGCATTACATCTACAAAGTCCCTCAAGACTGAGAAGACATCAAAGAATATCAATAAAGAGAACTATTTATTCAACCTGGTCGGTCTCCCTTGCTGTCTTCTTGGAGGCCAAGGTGACTAAATACAGTTCTTCTCTACATGGCTCTAGCAAGTTTCCTGAAGATGCACAAGACTATATAGGTTACATGATAATGTATATCTTTATTTACTGTTTCAAAATTAAGAGGACAAAATATGCATCAGTTCTTCTCGCTAAGGTTTACTGCATACTGCTTAAATTATATTGTGTGGAAGGTGACAGCAACTATGAAAGGTGCTATGATTTTTGGTCTATTGCAATGAGTGGCCATATAGTGCAGTATGATTCATGTAGCTGAACTCTTATGGAGAGTAAGACTTTGCTAGCTGTTAGTGTGGTTATACAGTAGTCTGCTTACACAACTTTCATTGTAACTACTTGAAACAGAAGCCTTCAAAAAGATATAATGCATATCTATTTTTACAGATGTGAAGTATGATTATGAAAAATAAGTCAGAAATAGAACAATGTGTGATCATGTGGTGTGTTAAAACAACAGGGTGTTATTACTGAGATGGCTTGAATCCAGCAACAATACACACTTTCAAGTTATTCTTGACACTATATGATGCCATTTAACACATTTAAATATAGATGTACATTATATTCAACATTAAGAAAGCAATACAGTTTAGGATAATGCAGAATCTACTATATAGAAGCAACTGTTCAGTGTATTATATTAGTCTCATAAAGTTAGTTATAAGTTCATGAAAGTCTCAGGCTTTTTCTAGCACCTGAAAATCTGTGTTACCAGAAAACCAGAACCCAGGTTTCACATCATTGAAACAAATAGAAAAATCCCTATTGACTTTGAGAGCATTTGTATGAATATTTCAAAACACTGATTTGAAGTTCCAGAAGTTCAGCTTTTCTGAATGACACCAACATTAGTGTTAATAAATTTTATCTCAGGAGAAGGAGCTGTTATTGGATTAGTCTCAAAGAACAGGAATCTTCATGATCTCTTACAGACAGGCATGGATCAGTGTTGTTAATTACACTCAATATTTTCAAAACTCAGATTCTATTTTGCTCTTTTGATGCAAGATTGATAACAGTGAGTAGTTTAGTAAGTTTTTTTGGTACTGCTCATCCACAGTTCTCAGCTAAATATCATTGCCCAAGTCTGATATAATATCCTCCAAGCAGAGAACGGAGTCATATTTACAAAAATATTGAGGACTCCTTGAATGTGAATCCACTTTATTTTAAAATAGATATTAATACTTCATATCTGAAGGTAGATTGCTATTGTCTACTTAATATAATTCACCCTACTTGTCACTTCCTGCAAATCAATCTTACTAAGTTACATAAAGCATAACAAGTGCTAGGCTTTTCAAAAAAGTAGAAAGGACAGTGATTGTCTCAGAGAATTTACCTCCTACCATGTTTATTTCTTCTGGAGTTAAAACAAAATTGCTGAAAAAAAATAAAAGCTCAGATAATAGAACAAAAGAAGAGAAACATGAATACGAAGCAAAAAAAATTAAGAATTTTTGAAAGCCAGTAAGTTACGCAGATACAGAAAAGTGCAAATGAAAGCAGTAATCTCTGTGTAAAGAATAAGTATGTTACTGTCCCCAGTGACCAACACAAAAATCAGACAAATCAAGCATTTCAAAAGTTGTTTTAATAGCAAAGGAGGCTGGAGACCTACTGTGGAAGCAGTGTCCTCTATTGTAGCTTCTGCTCTTAGTAAGTGCTGTTCTTAAGCTTCGCCTAGTTGGTGTTGTCTTCAACACCATGTGGACAAGTTACATCCCTCATAATACCTGGGTGCTTTTCAGTATTTTATGTGTCTATTTTCACAAGGCTGTCTTATCACCTTGCAGGTAGGAAATCAAGTGAAACAAAGCTGCTAGTTATAGCATCAAAATATTGGAGAAATTTTTCCATTGAGAGTGGCTGTCCTTAGCATATAGGCTCAGAGGAACCAGTAGGGAGATATACTTTCAAAAGGTTATGCAAGTATCTTCTATGCAGAGTGAAGAGAGTGAGGTGGAAAAAGGAAGAGCAGGCACAAAGATGTTGGCAGCAGGTTGTGCAGTAAAGCTCAGCTCTTTCTATCAGCTGTGCTCTTACTTCCCACATGGGTGTCTTGCACTGAATTGAAGAAGCCTAGACTTTGACATTGATAGTGAAAATAGATCAATGGCATACATTTGTTTTTAAGTCAGAAATCAATGTTTGTAGTAGGACTTATCTCTCTTGAAGCAATATTCAGGGAAGATATCTGAATTTCTAACAATGCAAGTTTCTAAGGCCAGTTGGAACTGGCAACTTTTGGGAATGAAGTATAGTCCCTACTGTTGGGACATAATAAGAAAATAATGTTTGTATGGGGTACATTTCACTCCATTTTTATGATTTAGCCTAGAAAAGATAAATACAATTATACAAATTATAAAGCTCAGGAAAGCCAGAAAAGCAAACTATCTCTGTGCAATTCTTCACCTCTTTCTTTATGAACTGCTATTGTGCTAGGAAGAGATACCACATAATAAGCCACAAAGCAATAACAGTTTCATTCCCTCTTCCAAATTCTTCCTTCTTTGGCATCAGAAGTTATTTCTGAACAACAAAATCCATTCTGTGATCCTAATAACATATGCTTCTATGTCAGCATGATATTATGAAAATTGCTTCCAGTTTCAGTAGGAGCTGAAAATCCGTCTGTTTTTTAACCTTAAAAGGAGAAACGAAGTGCCCACTGCTGAGTTATTGCAAATCAAATATATAGCAATTAATTAGAAATCTATATTATTCATGTTAAAAAATTAGGTTCTTTATATAAAACCCCAATCAGATTCTCTTAATTTTCACTATACAAGAACAGTAACTTGGGTTAAGAACTCTATTATGGGTGATGTTTGCATTCAGAATTAATAGCCTGCCTTTTTCATATGCTAGTCATAGAGGAGCATGAGAGGAGGAAAATGACTAATATTTTTATTTTGGAGAGAAGGCAAAAACTAAGGTGGCCTATCTATTTTCAGTGGAGAGGAGATATTCATTATGCAGTCACCTTAGAACACCATCCAGAGTATAAAGGCTATGATTTTAAGTTGTCAATGGAAACACATGTTCCTAGGAAAGATTAAAAGCACACATGTTAAAAGCTTGAAGTTGACCCTATGAGTACATGTTAATTTTCCCCTACACTTTTCCACCTCATCCAGTTTCCAAGGAAGAAGGAACTAAAAAGCTGAAACAGTTATCTCTGATAAAGGCATTTCAGTTATCATTGCTTGATGCTGTATAATTCAGACTATTCATCAAAAAGTGTTCTGAAATATCTGGAATATCCTTCAAAAGGTCTCCTGGAATACCTATACAATTGTCAGGAACTGTGTCTTTAAAGGCTGCAGCACTGCCATGCAGTGCAAAATCTGCTGTGCTACACTGTGCCAATCCAATATACTTTGTTAAAATCCTTTGTTAATACTAACAAATGGATAGTCCATCATCATCTGGTTATGAAGTTATTTCAGATAATTCAAGCAGGACTTGAACTAAAAGTTTAAAAATAATAGCCAAGCTACAGATCTATTATAATCTAAGATTCCCATAACCCAGTCACACAACAGGGTTTCGGTATGTTAATTGCTCTTAGAAAAACACATATGATATATTGCAAATAACTGCCCCAGTCACTAACACACTTAGTTACTAGCTCAACAAATCAAAAGAAATGATTCAGTCCCTTTGAATCTCAAAACGAAGTCAAGTCTTTATAGCCCATATTTTGTTCCTGTTTAAAATAGCAGTGTTTTTTCCTCCAGAGACAAAATTAATAGAGAAAAAATGTAATTATAAATTCTCAGGAAAGAAAATACTCCAATTTCTGAATCTGATCCTTTTTTTCAGCACTCAAGCAATAATTTAAGAAATAATATTTTCCTTGAATGTATTTTCATAATTGTATTGGGTTTGCATGACAAGGTTTTGGCAATCATGGGCAGGGGCTGTGGGGGTGGCTTCTGTGAGATGCTGCTAGAAGCTTCCTTTATGTCCAACAGGGTCAATCCCAGCCATCTCCCAGACTGCTGGTCAAGGCTAGGCCCATCAGCCACAGTGACAGTGTCTCTGGGATAACATATTTAAGTAGAGGAAAAAACAGCTGCTGAACTTCATAAGGACCTCAACAGGCTCGAGAGTTGGGCAGAGAAGAATTGTCTGAAATTCAACAAAGGCAAATGCAGGGTCCTGTACGTGAGGAAGAATAACCCCATGCACAGGGACAGCTAGGGTGTGGGGGCTGCTGGAAAGCAACTTTGTGGAGAAGGACATGGGTATCCTGGTCCATGAGCCAGCAGTGCGCCCTTGTGGCCCAGAAGGTCAGTGGTATTCTGGGATGCATTAGGAAGAGCATTGCCAGCAGGTCGAGTGAGGTCATTCTGTCCCTCTACTCAGCCCTAGTAAGTTGAGTACAGTGTCCAGTTCCGGGCTTCTCAGTTCAAGAGAGACATGGAACTCCTGGAGCAAGTCCAGTGGAGGACTGTGAAGATGATGCCCAGTCCCTGTGCAGGGCTTACAACATCTCTCTTATGAGGATAGGCTGAGGGAGTTGGGCCTTTTCAGCCTCTAGAAAAAACAACCAAGAGGGAACCTTATCAATGTGAAAGAAGGGTGTCAAGAGGACAGAGCCAGACTCTTCTTGTAGGTGCCAAGGAATAGGACAAGAGGCAAAGAGCAGATGCACAAGAAATTCCACCTGAATACAAAGAACTACTTTACTATATGGGTGACCGAGCACTTGAACAGATTGTCCTGAGAGATGTGGAGTCTCCCTAACTGGAAATATTCAAGAACTATCTGGATGCAATCTTATGCATTGTGCTCTATAATGACCTCCCAAACTTATTCATTCTGTGATTTCTGTGAACAGAAGCCAGAGATATGAGCAAGAATACTGTAGAGGTTAAACTATGCAGACACCAAGGTCAGCAAAGAAGGAGAGGGAAGAGGTGCACAAGATGCTGGAGCAGAGATTTTCCTGCAGCCCATGGTGCAGACCATGGTGAGGCATTCTGTCCCCCTGCAGACCACAGAGGCCCATGGGTGCAGACACTTATAAACAGATACAAAACTGCACATAAGGTCTCTGGTTTATAAATAATCTGACAATATGTGCATCTGTTTAGATTATCACTGGGTTTAGAAACACGAACATATTTCATTACTCAAAAATGTTTCAAACATGTTTTTTTGCCAGCTGTAGTTTTGTTTCCTTCACAGAAATATAAAAATACCACACATGCAAGATGTTGTATAAATTAAGTCCAAGAACCATATCCTTAAATATCAGATCTTAAAATCTATTATTAAAAAAATCCAAACCAAATCAAAATAAACCCAAACAAATGAACAAAAAAACCCTCACAACTTTGTGGCAACTGAAGATGAAGCAACAAAGGAACATATTTTCAACACATGCGAAAAGGATGCAAAGAGGTAGGGCAACTACCAATGCATTAAAACTGAATCCAGACCTCTACAGTCAGATATTTTTCATTACAAGCTGCATTTCTGAACAGTTATTTGGCAGCAGCTTCAAATATAAGCATTTTTTAGCTTAAACTCTGGAAACTAAGCACTTAAAAGACATTAATTTTGTTATTGCAATATAGCATTTCACTGGAAAATAATCTAATTTGAGGGAAGGGTCTCTTGTTTCTCTCAGGTATGGCAATGGCTTTGTCATAGCAACCCCTTGTTCACTGATTTGTTTGTTGATTTACTGTAAACCAACACTGAATGGCTGAATATAGATGAGAAAGCTGCCCTTCTCCAGTAAATTGGAATTATAACTGCTATGACTTTAAACAAAGAAAACATATTATGGATTTTCCCCTGCGTCTTCTACTAAAAATCTCTCATCTGGGTAAGGGGGAAGCTCAGATATTTTTCCCACATAAATTGAAATGGAATCATAAAATATTTTTTTTTTACATGGTCTGTACAAACAGATTTCTTCTGAGTAAATCTAAAATACTAATGTGGGTTTCTATTTTCAGGCAGAGACTAATAAATGCTATAAATAATGATAACATTTTGCAAGAATTCTCTTGATAATGTCATTTTCTCTTTTTTTTTTTTTTATTGGGTCAGGTTTTGAGTTCAAAACATCTGGAATGGTTGTTAAAGGTTAATTTTAAAGTTTTGGTAAACTTCCAATTTCAAACATATTAAACATATTAAAAAACCTAATACCTGTTCCATATGGTGTAAGAACCAGTAATGTGGTGATTCCAATAGGCCAATCATAACTAACCATTACAGTTTAAATATCTGGAGTAAGTGCTTAAACACCATTTCAGTTATCTGTAATACACTGAAATCTTTCATTGAATTGGATACAAAAATATAAACATACTTTAATTATTAATTCCTCATTAATTTATGATAAATAAATATAGACCAATAAAATAAATAAAATTCTTCATACACGTTTTTTTCTGCTGTGCAATTTAGCAGCTACAAAATTAAAAAAGAGAGACAGATTGAGCTGTTTGTGTGGAGACAGAGATGGGACAGGTGCTAGAGATTTCTGTTGGTACAAAAATGCTTTTTTCAATAGACTGAGGGAGGAAATTTTATGTCCTGCAATCACATAGTAACCCTCATTAAGAAGTAACACAGCTGTTGATCTGCTAAAACAACATGAATTAAAGGAAATGAACAACTAATGCAACCTGTAGTCTAAATTATTAAGATTCATATTTAAATTGCCTTTAATGATTAAATGGTAGCAAAATGTACCAAAATCATGTTTCAATAAAAGGCTAAACAAGCTAAACTCGATCAGCAATAAAAGCAACTCAACACGCCACTTGACAAAAATCAAGTGTTATATTGCTTATTTCTGCAGTACACTAAAGTTAATTGGTAGAAGTTATTCTGATTCAACACATTTGTAAATATAGAATGTTACAAGCAGTAAGGCTAACACCAATCTAGAGCACCATAATTGTATTTCATAAAATGAAATATGAATATTTGAAAACCTGATGACCAAAAGCAGAACTGTTGCATTTCAGTAATACGTGGGGTTTTTAATATGCAAATTTAAAAAAGATTCTATTACAAGAGTGTCGTAGAAAGGAAACTAAATTGTCACCGGCTCTCAAAATTCCTTTGACAATTTTCTAATTCACAACCATCCTTTACAAAGCCCTCAGTAGTCAAACAGGTGTGCTCAGAACCACGGCTTGACGACTATCAAATCTGGGCTATTCCAAGTCTGGGTTGAAGGTCTATCCCAGGAATTCTTGCAGAAATCATTGTGCTGCCTGCCTGCCTCTAAATCAGAGAATCGTTTAGCTCATATACCCCATGTGCTATGCCAACAGCATTATTATGTCAGGTTTCCACCAGTTTGGAAAATAAAATTTAAGTACATTTATTACAATCATCCTAGAAGTTTGACCAAACATTTCAAGGGTGAAATAGATAGCCCAGCTGAAACATGGTAGGATGACTTGCCTGACTGAAGTGCTGTAATGGTTAGCTACAAGCTCTTCAGGTTATGTAACTGAATCATCTTGGGTGCCGTAGTGTAGCATGTACAGGACAATCAGGGTATCAGACCCAGTCAGCATGGATTTAAGAAAGGCAGGTCCTGCTTGACCACTCTGATCTCCTTTTATGACCGGGTGACCCACCTAGTGGATGAGGGAAAGTCTGTGGATGTAGTCTACCTGGACTTCAGTATAACTTCTGATACTGTCACAGAATTCTCCTGAAAAAGCTGACAGCCCATGTCTTGGACAGGTGCACTCCTTGCTGGATTACAAACTGGCTAAACAGCCAGGCTCAGAGAGTGGTGGTGAATGGAGTTACATCCAGCTGGTGCCAGTCACTAGTGGTGTTCCCCAAGGCTCAGTATTGGGTCCAGTCCTCTTCAATATTTTTATCAATGATTTGGGCAAGGGGATTGAGTACACCTTTGCACATTCGATAAGTTTATAGGCAGCACCAAGTTGGGCAGATGGTGTTCCCCAAGGCTCAGTATTGGGTCCAGTCCTCTTCAATATTTTTATCAATGATTTGGGCAAGGGGATTGAGTACACCTTTGCACATTCGATAAGTTTATAGGCAGCACCAAGTTGGGCAGAAGTGTTTATCTGCTGGAGGGCAGGAAGGCTCTGCAGAGGGCTCTGAACAGGCTGGATCCATGGGCTGAGGTCAGTGGTATGACATTAAATATGGCAAGGTGTACTTCAGTCACAACCTCATGCAATGCTATAGGCTTGGGGAAGAGTTGCTGAAAAGCAGACAAGACCTGGGGCCAAGAAGGCCAATGGCAACCTGGCCTGTATAAAAAGTAGTGTGGTCCTCTTTTTGTTGTTGATGCATTTATAAAAACACTTTTTTATTATCTTTCACAGCAGTGGCTGTGAGTGGTAGCTGAGCTTTCACCTTTCTAATTTTCATTCTACTGACCTAACAACAACCTTCCTGAGTTGCCTGCCCCTTATTCCAAAGGTATAAACTCTTTTTTCCCCTGAGTTCCAATGAAAGCTTCCTGTTCAGCCAGGCCGGTCTTCTCTGCCAGCTCATCTTTCAGTACATGATTCATGCTTCTGCACCTTTTAAGATTTCCAAGAACCTCCCAGACTGCCTCCTCTCCACTGTAGTGAGTTTGCAGCAGATATCTTGTACATTAAAGTATCCTACAAGAGCAAGGGCTGGGGATCGTGAAACATCAGCCATCCACTGATAAAATACCTCATCTGCTTCTTAATCATAGTTGAGTGGTTTATAACAGACTGCCACCAGATGTCTACCTCATTGGCGTTTGTTCTGATTTTATCCATAGGCATTCCACCTTATCATCACTGTTCCTGAGCTCTATCCAGCTGAAACACTCCCTAATGTGCAGCTACCCCACAAGCTCTTCTTTGCCTGTCCCTTCTGAAGAGCTTGTATTCACTACTGGTGAGGCCACACCTTAGGTACTGTGTCCAGCTCTGGGCCCCTCACTTCAAGAAAGACATTGAAGTTCAGGAGCTTGTCCAGAGAAGGGCAACAAAATTGGTGAAGAGTCTAGAGCATAAGTCTTATAAGGAGTGCCTGAGGGATCTGGTGTTGTTTAGCTTGGAGAAAAGAAGGCTCAGGGAAGATCTTACCGCTCTCCACAGCTACTTGAAAGAAGGTTATAGCCAGGTGAGGGCTGGTCTCTTCTTTCAGGCATCAAGAGACAGAACAGGAGGACATAGCCTCAAGCTGTGCAAGAGGAGGCTCATGTTGGACATTCAGGAAGAATTTTTTTACTGAAAGAATAGTTAAATTTGGGAATGGGCTATCCAGGGAGGTGGTAGAGTCACCATCCCTGGAAGTGTTCAAGAAATAACTGGATGTGGCCCTTAGTACTATGGTTTAGTGGGAATGCTGGTGTTTGCTCTAAGATTAGGCTTGAGGATCTTAGCATTCTTTTCCAACCTTAATGATTCTGTGATTCTATGATGAAGTATTAAAGAAGTAGTATGGTCTAATAAAAAAAAAAAAAAGAATACCAAATCAAATATCATGAACTGCTTTATTTATGGGTCCATCTTTTGTGTGGTTTCAGAGCACAAAGGGGAAGACAGAGAAAACGAGGTAAGTGGCCATGAATCCAAATCATGGTTTTATTTTCCTTGTGGATCTACTTATATGCTTTCAGTGAAAGTAAGGAAAAGGATAACAAATTATGCAGGGAAAGCAAGTGCCATTACTGTAGACTGAGAGCATTTTCAGTTCCAGGAATCAGTACATTTGGTCACCAAAATGCCCAAACATTCCTAGTAATTCTTGCATAATATAAATGAGCAAAATATACCCCAGTTTCACTCTATAATCCTGGTGTTTAATGTTCTGTTTTATACTCCAAAAAAATAAGACAAATATCACTAGCCTGCAAATGACAATGGAAATGTAGGCTATAATAACTATTCCCTTTAGAATTTACACAGATTAAATAATTCCTGACCTTACATGGCATTTAATTTGATTAGTACTATATATTTAAATGCAGTAATTCCATGATAAAGAGAAAATATCCTGCTTCAATATCACAGTGAAAACTAATTCTGTCCTGAGCATGACTTTTGACTTAAAATGACATTTTAGTAATGTCATGTCATCTATATTACTCTGATCCCTGCTTTCTTAATTTTTCAGGCATGATCCAGGATCTGAATAACTGCATGTTTCACTGTAGACAGGGAAATTATATTGTTATTATTAGTCTTTGATCAAAATTAAGAAAATTCAATGTGGACATTTACTGTCTAAAAGAAAGAATGTAAAACCTTTGCCCTATCATAAAATTATTTGCAATAAGATAAGAAAATTTAGAAAAAATATATCATCTTTTATAGCACGTAAATTATAACAAGTTGAATATTATAACAGAAAAAGTAAACTACACTTTGATTATGTCAGCATTTAAAAAGAAATATTTGTCTCAGCTAAATTTAATAAAGCTGTCTTGTGTCCTGCTAACAATTCAGATGAAGGAATAATAAAGTACATCAGAGCTTCCTGAGCTATGCAGGGCATGCAGTTTATGCAGGACATTGGACAGATTTTGCATATTACTTGGAATCCCCTACTGCTAAAAACTGCTATTAAAATTCCTTTATATAATTAGCTTAACATTAAATCCCACATATCTATACAAGCTTTGGTTACACCTTCAGATTTCATTATATTCATATCTAAAGTATAATTGTTTCAGACATTTCTAATATTTTCCAAAATCCAAATAGGATTATTTGATTCCAAGTATATATGGTTTTCATCACATATCTGTTCTTAGTCTGAGAATTTACCATTGCTTAATAACCTTGTGGGCTTACTGTTGATCTGCAAAAACAAGTTCCAGTCAGGCATGTTGCTCCCCTTGGGGCTGCACACACCAGACTTAGCTGTAAAACAGCAATCCTTATTGCCACCTCCTGACTGCAAATAGCACAGACTCTTGTCCAGCACGTTGCTCCAGCACAGGGCCCTCAAGTTGTTAAAGATCATGTGATTGACTAAGCTCTGAAAAACAAGCATTCATATAGTCAGTACCAGTCCCTTCAGAAGTTGCAATTACCCACACTCGTTTTCAGCTTTCAAGCCTGACTCTCATCTCACACCTTGTCCTGCAAGAGGATTAGGTTGCCATGCTGTCAAGAGTACTAGAGCAGAAGTCAGGGTTTAATTTGTGTGTGTGTGACAAATCTGTCAAGAGTTCTACTTCATGCAAGAGCATGCTTACCAATACAAAACCATCAGATGTTGGCTAATATATGAATAGTTTCATGTTAGATGTTTCAATGTTTATTTGTGCTGTAGCTCAACTACTGAGACTTGTGTATTTTCGAATAGGTTAAAGAGGGCCAGCAAAGGTAAGGCCCTCCCATTTCATAGCACTGTTTTTATACACAGACATACAAACCTTTTCTTCCTAAGGACTAAGGTAGAAGTTCACCCAGACATATGAAACTTCTTTTCAGGTTTTTTCCTTCCTTTACAGTGAAATATTAAACATATTGTCATTGTTTCCTATCTGTTGCCACTATTCAGGCTAGAAGTACCATGACGTTCAGCATCTGGTTTCAAAACAAAGACACTAAACTCATACCTTGACTTGAAGCACAATTCCTTCTGAGATTAAAGCTACACCATTTTCAACATTTTGTTAAAAGCAGTAAAAACCAAGTAGTCCTTTCTCAGCTTCAAGCCAGTTCTAACAAAACTTTAGTACAAAAGCCTCAACCCCATTTGCTAGGGTTCCAATATATTGTTGAAAATCTCAGTTACACCTCCTGTTAAATGCAGACTTTTTCTTGATCAGTGACCTTTTAATAGAAGCCAGAATCAAATGTAATTCTCTTTATACATTATCATCAAAAGCATTGACAAATCACAACTTTGCATGGCTTACACATGAAATGAAAATGAACACTGTTGTTTAGAGGTTTGTTTTGCCTGTAAGCGTATGATTATATTCCAATCAGAGCAGAACTCTCAGTTTGCAAATTCATGTAGATCAAAATTGACAAAGGATTTGCATGGACTCTTACAATGCAGGACTGCAGGATTTTGCATATTAGGTTCACAGGGTGTCACAGTGTGACTCATCAGGATTATGTGAAGGCAACAACAGACTTACTCAACTGCTTGCAGCAGCTCTGTAGAACTGACAGCCTGACTGAGTCATGAAAGCTACTGAAACCATAGCCTACTTGAAGGAGGGATCTAATACTTGAAAGTGACTGGCAGGATGAGTTATTTGTGTGTTTTGTTATGTTTTTGTGGAGAACACTGTCACCTTACATAAGCCAAAGACACTCTACTGCTTTCCTTTCTTTGGGGCTTTTGACAGAAGAACCCCTACATTGAACCAGGAAATCAGCTGTAACTCAAACAGAAACCCATTTTTAGCTTTTCTACCTAGAGTAATAGCTGAACCTAAAACATTGTTTTGAACTTAAAACACCTAATCATGCAGTACTTTCTACAAGAAAACTCCCTTTTCAGTAGATAAGAATAATTTATTTTGAACAAAGACAGTACTTTTCTATATTGCAGCATTGTCTGACTTGGTTGCATGAGATATATTTTAATTGCAAAGGTGTGACATATTAGTGAAACTAAATCTGAACTTAAAACCAGTCTCAGAAGGGCTTTTTCTTCTCTTAAAATACAGCCGAGTGTGAGCTATTACTTTGAAGCATTCTGTAATTAAACCAGATATGAATTAGAAAGAATCGATCTTTTCTTTAAATTATAGTAATTATATGGAAACCTGACATGCTACCCTCCTGGAAGAGACCATCCATGAGGTAACTCTTACCATGTCTACATTCAAAAGTAATATGGAGGAATATTTGAACATCTGTGACCTGAGCAGCTGTCACTGAGAACTTGACATTGACACTGCACATGCTTTAAATGACTAAAACCTACTTCAGATCAGCCTAGACCTGAACAAAAAAATGCCCCATAGAAGTGGGAGCACACTAGCTGTATTCCTGGGTTTCATCTGCCATTTTATTTTCACTATAAGGAAATCAAGTCCATATTCTTGAAGTCTATTTCATTATTTTGCCTGAAGTATGGTACACAGCAGTAACAGGGCTATTTACTTCTCCCAGCCCTAACTCTAGTGCACCCACTGCATACTAAGGTCTGCCAAGTGATTCAGTGTTTTGCTGTTCCATCTGTTCTCCTTTGGCACATGATCTCCTAGCACTTCCACACCACTGGCATGAATACTTAGTTCTGAAACTCTAATCATCACAGACCTCAGACAAGATGTAAATATTCAGTAAGGGGGAATTGTACCTACCTAAAGTAAGCTTGAATTAAATTTCCTTTAAGAAATGGAGAATAGGGGAGAGATAGCAGCTACATCTTTGATAGATGTAGCTGGAGAGAGATAGCAGCTACATGACATTGCTACTGGCAGCTGGGTCTTGAAAACAACCTTTGAAACCATTAGTACGTTCATCTTTCCTGTCTGTCCACTGGTAGACTGTGCTATAAATAAATATCTGCATGTTCATTTCTGCCCCTTCTTTCATGTGCATAAAATTTGGCTAAGGGGGTTTAGTGTAAACTCCCTTTCCACTGAAGTCTTGTCCTATCAGTCTCAAAGCAGCATTTTAGCTCCTGTGCTCTTTTGTGTAACATGCCTTGGGGAGCTGAAGAGAAGTGTAACTGGTGAGGCAGAGACACAAGTGAAGATACTATTCCTATAGGATAGTGGGAAATGAAGCTATGGTCTTCTTGTACCTATAGCTCTACGGTGATGAAACTTTCCCTTTCTTAACAATATTTTCCAGTATGAATCACATACTGCATTGGATATGGCAAAAGAAATAGATTTTGATTTAAATTCTTTCTCAGACATGTCAATATGTACTTGACAGCCATGGAACTAAGTGAAACAATTTCCTAAATGAGGTAGATTGTTATTAGGGACATATCATTATATATTTAATATTCAGCAGAGTGCTTGTTAAGGCGCAAAATAACAGCATGAAATAAACTGTGATGACATGCAAGTAATTTGTCTACCTGCAGGCAGTTAATACAATAAATAAACTAATTCATTCTTATTAGGGCTTTAAACTTACAGCGAGTTTTTAGTTAATTTAATTAATATTAACAAATAGCCACAGTTAGGTAAATCACATCACAGAGAAGCAATACCAACTGGCACTTGTTAATCTATTTCCTGATGCTTACTTAACATCTTTAAAATGATTTTGATAAAAAAGCATAGTAAGCACAGCCATCTCTCATGGCTATTCTGATTTATCAAGAATTTTGATTCAGTGGTCTGACATAAGTATTTCTTTCAATGGCATATCTTCCTATTGGAAACTTCTTGATTCTGCTCTTATATCTGGCCACTGATAGATATAGTATCAGCATTATAAAATTAAAGAAATATTTGCAATTTGTGCATCAGATGTATTATATTCATATGGTTATTTATTATAATTTCCTAGAGAAACTGGTTTTCAGTTGCCCAGCTGTTCTTAAAGAGTAGGGAGCTTAACTGGTTTTTGTTTTGCACATCACCTTCCTGTGAATGACCAGCACATAGAAAATGATCAGAGGAGATGTCTAGGAAAAAGATCTCAATAATATCATATAATTTAAATAATCATTCTTAGCCAAGTCGCAATTTTTAGCATCAGAAAGAAGAACAACTTTTTTAACAGGAAATTGCAGGAAGAGAAATGTAGGAAATAATTATTTTACTATTCAAGCATTATTTCATCTCTCTATTTTAAAATCATTATTTTAAGGCATTTGTGTTAGAAATGCTACCTTCCATTTTGATAATCTGGTTTTTACTCATGTTAATAAAGCCATGTTATTCTGTTCCTCTTTTCCACATGCCTAGAGCAATTATTTGTGTTGACACAAATAAGAAAATAATTCACCAATAAGTTTAATTCAAAACATGAAAGATGGGTTCATTTCTTGTTTATGCGTAGTGTAACATATCTTGCATGTAAATTGAAAATATTTGCTGTCATGCTTAAAGAAATAGAGATTATATCAGCATGACAATATCACTAATATAAATGTAAATATTTGTCTTAAGTGGCATGCTTACGTATTTATTTACTTGACAATTTTGTCTGCTGGAATTTCTGTTAGGAAGTTAGACATAGGACTATATGGTACTTGCAGACTTTAAAAAAATATATGTTTTTGATAGTGAAGTCTCTAAGAAATTAGTATTGCTTAAACTATATTTTTCTATCCAATAAGAGTTTGGACTACACATCCATTTTCTTTGACTAAACCTCTATTTTTAAGCCTCTCTTTTTTCAGGTCCAGTTATCATGGGGGCGTGAAATACTTAAATAATGACTTTTCATTCATGTTTCCTCTTTTCTCCAGAGTAAATAATAAAAAAAAAATTGAATCCTGCAATTACATCAATATTGTCAATAAACAGATAAAGCAGGAAAAAAAGCATGTCTTCTAAATATGTGAATCTTTTGTGGTGACTTTTGAATTCCTCACAATTCTGCTTCTGCAAACTTTGAACATCTCTTTGCAATGGAAAGGTTATCAAGAGTTTTATGATATCTGAGTTTTATATGATTCATACATATATGTCCAACAGGTTTTGTTACATAGAAGAGATAACCATATCTCAGTAAATGAAAAATGTTTTATTGTATTCATTTATTCTAATCACCACACTCAAAAGACAGGATCCAATTCTGCCTTTAATCATGAGCTCACTTCTGACATCAGCAATAAAGATGGATATGGGTCAAAGAGTAAAGTTGGACAAAGGCTTCTTATGAAAACAAGGATATGGTAGAGGCAAGAAGAACCACACTGAATCCATGGACAAATTAAGCAACAGAGAAAAAAATAAAAAAAGAAAAGAAGTTATGAAGATATTGACTTACTGCACTAACCTAACTGATTCTGTGATTCTGTTAGTATCCACATTTATAGATGTGATGAAAAGTTTTGAAAAATGGTCAAAATACAATTTTATGCTAGTAAATGGAACTCATTGACAAAGAAGTGCAATTAATTATGTGAATTTTACATTAAATGTGCATATATGTCTAAGCACCATTTTACAGGAATATCAATTATAAGATGTAATTTATGAGATGCATTTATCCTTCCTAACATAATAGAACCAAAATTATATCCTAGGAAGGGATTTGTACATTCATGGTGGGCAGAGAGAGTTGCCTACCTGAAGAATTCAGACCCCCAAAAGAACTGAAAATTCTGATTGAAACATTCTGAAACATACTGGGTTTTTGCACTTCTCATGCTAGTTACTTCTCAGCTGAGGCAGAATTTAAAGGAAAATATCAGAAAAAAACCCCACTAATTTCCAGTTATGTCATAGGTATGCTGGCAATGCCAGCAGCACATAAATTAAAACTGTGATTTGCTGTGAAGTATCATTCCAAAAAAAAAAGATTTAGCCAACCTTTTTCAATATTTTGCATTTGTCATTTATCTTCTAAGATGATTGACAATATGCCCACACAATACAGAGCTCTTGTTTCTGCCAGTGAGTGTTGTGACAGTACTTCACTAGGCACTTGCAGTCTAATACTGCAGACTTTCGACCCTGCATCCTACATATGCATGGTCTTAAAAGTCATGCTTTATAGTCATGCTGATTGATAGATCATAATCAAGGACAGTAGTCCGTGTTCTAATTACTCTATATATATGCAAAACACTCCCATTTAAATAGAAAAGAACAGCAGAGTTCAAAACATCCTGAAATTGAACTCTGCTACAAATATTTTTTAGAAGAAAATTAGGAATATACTGGAGTTCTTCTGGCTCACTACTCCACATCCTTCACTTGATTAGCTCATGGGATTATTAGTAAGGATTAAGCAGCTACCATCAAGAAATATAGGGTCTATTACAAGTGCTCTTGGGAAAACTTATTTTTATTAATTTATATATGTAGCCTTTTTGATTTTGGTAAATTCTGTTGGCAGATAATGATACATTCATAATTATTTAAAAATGATCCCACTTTGAATTTTATTTTCTTGCTTTCTTGTCATGTAGGCAAATAAAATGTGCCTAAA
>NW_008676847.1:5460-9399 GCF_000695815.1 Acanthisitta chloris | reverse complement strand
ACTCCCTTTTGTTGCCATGCAAATCTTTCTTTTGAAAGTGCACCTTTGCTGCTTGACCTTAGTGACCAGCACTCATGAAAAAAAGTCACCACAGCTACTTTGGTGTTTACATTGCCTGTAATAAATTATCTCCACATTTTAAAACATTAATGGCGATTTATTAAAATACTAGAAGTTCAAACCATATGTTCTGCGTGCATAATAACACACACATGCCAAAATGATGGCCAGGTTTGCCAAGACACTACTTCAGTTACTTTAATTCATATTAGTTATACACAGTAGCTATAAAAGGAATGTTTCAAGCCAGAAAGGAACAAAGTACCTGAGACACATTTAAAACTGTCTCATTGCAGGAAGAAAATGGAGAAAGAAACATTCTGTCATTATTATTTTTTGAAATAGAAATATTAGTTATGAACATTTTATTAATTAAAAAGGCACAGACTGGAACAGACATCCCACAGATTGGTCATATTCTTAGGGGAAGCTGAGGAGAACATACTTAATTGCTACTTGTTAAGTAAAAGAGGATAGGGAGAAAGAAGTGCTGCACATATTATATCTGTGATTAATGAAAGGAATTCAGTAGAGGTCTTGGAGAGTCTTTGTGAAAGTTCACTAGACTGAACTGAGAGCACTTGCAACAATGTTATCAGATACCCTAACTAGATATTCAGTCAATTATGTGGGAACTTTAAAACTATTTTAAAGGAGAATGGAGTAAGATTTCCTATTGTTTCATGCCCTCCATCCTGCTTTTTAAATACAGCACTTGCTGTAAGAAGCCAGCAAAGAAAACATGAAAAAAATTAAAAAATCAAAAGGGAGATGAACACAGGGTACTTACCAAACAGACATCAAATAGTGCAACTTAATAAGAAGGAATATGTCTTAGAAGAGGAGCAAGGTGAAAAGTAATGGAGATAACAGCTGGAAAAAATGTATGAATCTTATTTTTAATGGATACCTGGGTTTTCAACTAAACAAGATTTTCACAAAAAAAAACCCCGCACTTTTTGATAAAAGTTTAGCTTTACCAGTGCAAAGTCAAGTCCTTTCAATTGAACCTACTGCTAGGATACTTCACTGTTTTAATTTATTGTCTCAGAATCCATGAATTGCTATGTATCATGGCTGCCATAACAAACTCTCTTATCAAAGGAAGAAATGATGCTACTTCGGTGAGATTTCAACAAAGCCTCATCCTAAAGAAGGAAAATGAGTGCATATCTGCTTGAAAATTCCTTTAAGACATCAAGGAAGGAATTCCAAATCATAACATTCAGTTTTCCTGCCGAGGCTTTCATGAAAAGAACTTTGCATTCAAAAAAGAAAATTTTTCCTTTTCAAGAAAGGATGCTCAAAGTAGGAAATGCTGTAAGTAAAACTTCAGTCTGCAAATCTTTAAACATCTTGTTGATAATTTTTAATTGTTATTATTCTTTTTTTTTTTACATAATTGGCTACAGTGAACTACTATCACAAGAAGAAAACTCTACTGAAGACCGAATGCTGTATCCTTACAGGTGATTGTGCTACAGATCTTTACCAGAAAAAGCAATAAGTTTCTGTGAAAGATGGGGAGCAGAGAAGGAGAATGAAAATATACCTTGAAAGGGCAAATCAGGAAGAATTTTAAGATAAAGACCTGTTCTTGTGTACCAGGACAACATAGGAGTTATTTCACGGGACGAAATTTCAGGACTTCGAAACATGATACATCATCAGGGACTTCTTATATTTTTGTTGAAAGACTTATGCAATCTTGATAGCATTGTTATAGCAACTGAAATTCTAGGCAGTAATAATAATCTAGAAACATTAGCAAGGTGAAGACTTGAAAAGCAAAATGCATATTTCTTAGAATGTTTGTAGAAACACACCAGGATTTATAACTTGAATTTCATGTTAAACTCCAAAAATTAATTCATAAAATAAAAGTACTTTTCAGCAATTACTTGTAAAATGAGAGCACATTACTGGCTATAGATTCTAAGCATTCTGACTGTAAAGACAGTTCACATAGTGATGCTGAGAAGACAATACATTAATTGTCATTCCTTTTGTAATGTGTGGATGATTACTGTTTACAAAGGACCTCCCTCTCCTTCTTCCATCTCACCTTCACAAAGACATTCTGAAAGTCTAACTCCCCAGGCTGCAGTGTCCACCTGGGTGTGAAGGAATGAATGACTGACTGAGCAGCAAAGCTACAATAGCAAATTCTCCTTCACCTACAGTGCTATCTGAAAATTGTATGACTGAAGGTGTCTCTCTCCCAGGTGTGCCTCTCAATACTCCTGCCTGTTCATAAAAGGAAGTTTGAATTGACCATGAAGCAGTCCTTGAATCATCACAGTTTTCTTGTAGATTATGAGATTCAAATAAGGACCTATTAGTGATAGTGCACCAAGCTAAAAACTGTTCATTCAGGAACTATTACAGGTTTTCCCTGGTCAATGCCACAAAGCAGAGGAGAGAGCATATATCAGTGGCAGCTAATTAAACAGGATGATTTTTATTCTGCACTGCATCTGTATGAGAGCTTTCAAAGAGCTACTTCAATAAGCAGTCTCAGTGACTTCAATAAGGCACAGGTTTATGTACCTTGCTGTTATGTCATCCTAGTTAGCCACGTGTAAACTGGCTGACAAATTGCTTATATCTTTCAAGCAATTTATTGTCTGAAATCACTTAGTGCATTTTTTAGAAATCACTGTCATTATATTCTTTGGATATTTCTGATTTTGTTATAAATATCAAAAGAACTTTTTCCTCAAGTGTACTGTGCTTTTGTGCATGGTTTCCAGTGGAATAGAAGAAGCAGAACTGAAAAGGAGTACTTTAACTGGGTAGAGAGCTAGGGTTGAATTAGGGACATCAGGATGAGATTTTTCTGTCTGCCTTTAATACATGGGAAAGTCAGTTTTAAAAGTGCTTGTCATGCTAACAGCTTCAGGAAAATACATTATTAATATTTCATATCATTGAAATTTATTTATCAAATGCTTTCAAGCTTAACATCATATTGCCTTGCCAGGCCTCTATTTGATTTTCTAAAACTGTTAAGTTAAAAAAAAATTTAGAATTTGATTGATATTAAGGTGTGGTATAATACTGTCAAACCCCACTATATATCAATTTTAAAAGAAATAACTAATGCAATTTAGCTGAAGATCCAATGATGCTTCATTGGAGCAAACTATACAACCTTTAGAAAAAAAAAACAAAAAATGATCAGTTTGATTGCTAGTAAATTCCCCAATACTAATAACTTATTTCCAGAAAGGAAAAAATTGATGCCAGTTTCTGTGGTTTTATTCTTCTGTTGGCACTCCCCTACATATAGATGGTTATCATTTCTAGATAATGTCCTAGTGTTACTATGGTCATGATCAGCTTCTGGTTTGCAGATGTACAGATCCAATAATGCAAAATCAACAAATTTACTACTAGATTTTACACCACAGTACCTTTTCTGGTGACATAAACTTTTATTTTGTGGTGCTGTTACTGGAAGCAATATTAATCAAGCCTCTGTGCTACAGCAGTTAAGATCAAAGACTCTATACAGGTTTCAGAACAGTATCAATTGACAGTACCATGTTGGAAAGAGGGAAAAGAACTTATGGCAACTCTCTTATAGCTCATATTTTTAATGACTTTCAAAATAGGCATATAATCCAGTTCTTCTCCAACCCTCCCCACCCTTCTTCACTTGTTCCTCCCTCTTCCCTCCCCTTCCTATCCCTTCCCTTCCTCTCTCCTCTTCTCTCCCCTTCTCATCTTTGTCTGCTCCACTCGCTTTAGAGTGTGCTTTTCCAAATTCCAAAGACTTTGAAAGTGGGAGACTTAGTTGTGGAAACTTGCCTTCTGTTAACAAAGACAGCATTGATTAATTGCTAGTGATTCAAGTTGTAATCATCTCATAAATAC
>NW_008676847.1:4432-5435 GCF_000695815.1 Acanthisitta chloris | reverse complement strand
AAAGATTTTCTTATTTTCCTGGAAGTATGTGAGGGGAAAAAAGATATAGTAGTTGTTTTTTGTTTTTTGGTGGGTTTGGGGTTTTTTACGAGTAATTACCATAATTTGACTCCACACTCAGGGCTTTTGTTTCAACCCCAAAGATCATTGTTTATGTGACTAGAAAATCCTCCTCATAGTACTTAAGAGGCATTGATTGTTAGGTCAAAGTTTGGCACAAAAGTGTTTCAAAATTATGCAGATATTAGCAGTTTCAAGCTATCAGTTCCGTAGCTGAATGAATTAATGTGCTAGGGCCCTGTCAGAAAAGGCCCCTGCTCTGCTTGCCCATGGGATACCTTGTGGATACCAGCCTCTAGGAAACAGCCAGGCCTTGGAGCAGCCTGACACTGAATCAAAGGACTGATGTTCATATTAATTTCCAGTATTTTTCCGCTATTGAAAATATAAATTTCATCAATATTTTTGAGTACAATTTAGCAATAATACAACATAGTTTCCTTATTCTTTTCAAGGGAACTCAACAGTGGTCACAGAAACTTGGCACTAAATTTGTGCCATCTTCCTGAGGGGTCAAGCATAACAGTTAAGAGGTAACATTTCAGAGATGTTTAAGGGGATTTAATTTAGCAGTTACTACTGGCTTCGTCTGCAAGGTGCATGCATTAACACCTGTTCTGAGTTCTGAACATTTGTCCTTATTAATATTTCGGTTATGTTTTATGCTAAGAGCTCCCAGGGTAAGTGCCTACATAAAATCTCTGTCAGAAGGCCATACTCCATTCATTTCATCAGACATAACTGGATATGTAGTGTGCACATTTGGAAACAGGGTATGTTTTGTAAATTTGCAACAGAACTGGAAGAGTTGTATCAATATTAATATAGACTAATCTGTTATATTTTCATTAAGGAGTGGATCTTCGAGTTTCTGAGAATATTACCATATTTTTCTCATCTGTTTTTCAAAATCCTAAGTCAGCATCAGCTCAGTCTACAGAAG
>NW_008676847.1:0-4213 GCF_000695815.1 Acanthisitta chloris | reverse complement strand
CCGCTACCAACAAGGCAGGTTGAATTTTCCTGGCTAAGAAAAATTATTATACCAGCAGCTGTTCTTTTTAATTGTTCCTTTTATAATTCTGCTACACACCCCACACTCACGTGGCCAGACCAGGTTTACCAGCTCAATCCCAGGTTTCTCACAGCATAGTCTCAAAAGTCCAGATCTTTAAAATAATTTAATCATGATACAATAACTAAATAGCAAAATAACAGCCTGAGCTGGATGCCTCCAAGAAAGTGCCCCGAACAAAGGAACCTCTGGGCTTTTATACCCTTACAGTCTAAGGGTGGGAAAGTCTGGAGTCATTGGTTCCTGCTGTGTCTCAGTGTCTGGTCACCTGGCTGGGCCACAGGGCCACATGCCCTTGTTATGCAAAAAGTCAGCAGTTCACAGCCCCTTGCCTCAGGCATCTGCCCCCAGAGCTCAATCTGCAGCTGCACACGGAGCTACCCACACTGTATGCATTCCTCAACACTTGTCTCTACAGGAATTAAGTTGTTCATGATTAATTCTGCTTTTTCTGACACAAGACCGTTTCAGAATCTCAGGTATCATGGTGCCAGGTTTAGAAAAGTAGTGGGTATTATTCTGTACTATCATTAGAAATGGAATTATTTTAAATTTTATTTTTTAAAGCTATTAATGTCATATTAATCACCCAACGGAAACATACATGATGAAATTCAAAGCAAATATTTGAAGTCAGTGCTGATAAAGTAAATCAGTGTGCTTCGGAGACAGCTATCATTGTTTTCTAAAACAAGCAATTACCAAAATTCAGGGCCCTGAAGATTGCTTTTCTGCAGAGAAAATGAAAGAATTTGGCATCTCTGATATAATCCCCCTTTTTAAAAAAAGAATATCTGAAACCCATTGGAACCTAGAAAGGGGAAACTATATCCTTGCTACCAAGTCCAATCTCCTTTCAAATTGCACTTAACAGGTTTTTCATGTCTAGCATTTTTCTTTCTCAGTCGTGTTGTTGGCAACTCAGGCATTTCCCTGATACATTTCAAGGTGTTTTGTCTTTCCATTTCACAGAATAGTTGCATAAATATGTGCCAACACAAGTGTTATCATTTTGTTTTCTTTTAGATTCATTCTTTTAGATGATGACTTGCACTTCTCTTTGGAACAGGGTCATCAGGTTCTGTTAGTTCTTTACAGCTGTCAGAAATGACGAACAGTAAACCCACTTAATCCATAAGCAGTCCTCTTAAATCGAGAAACATTTTTGCATGCCACTAAGAATAAAAACTTGCAATAAAGGAAAGACAGTGGTAGTGGTGGTGTTTTCTCAGACTAAATTTTTAAGAAATATTATCACAAAACCTGAAAATACATAAAGAGTGAATTTCATAGGGATTTTTCTTCAAAGTGCACTCACATTTCATTAAAACAGTTTGCTCTTCTCTTGGCTAGTTGCATGCATACTGTGTATGTGCAATCATTTGTCATGATAAAGAGTCTGACGCAGCATTGGGCTTACCAACATTGCATAAACTATTCAATGAGAATACAGACAGGCATATTTTACCTTGTGTTGTGGAGTCCTACAAGGAGATTATGCAGAGCAGAGGAAGAAAAAAGCCATAGATCAATGTACAGAAGACAGGACTGATTAACACCAGATTAATTTTAACACCAGATTAATTCAGCAGGGGAAAAAAAAGCAAGCTCTGTGTACAAGAATGAAGAAAAAGCATATTAATTTTATCTTCACAGTTACTTTGTGTCTTACCATCAGAGCATCCTGATGACTTAGACACTAACGAATTTATCCTTGGAAAACCCTAGACACAGGTAGACAATGCTTTGAAATCCATACCTCATGTCTACAGATAAAATGTAGAAAGTCCATGGCAAAACAGAGCTGAACTGGCATCATAGTTTTTTCCTTAAAAAGCCCTCCTCTGCCCAATTCCTGTCTACTTCAACATATGTATCAAAATACATAGAACTAATTATTTTTTTCAGAATTGGCTGGCATTTAAATCATCACTTGTTTTCCTTGTACATGTACATAAGCAAACATATGGTCAAGTGAAATAGCTTTCAATTCTGGAAAACTTGTATTTTTTCCTGTATGCTTTTAGAGACAGCTATGACAGTCATAATATAAAAATCTTTGTAGAGAATTAAAAATAAAAATAATAAAACCAGCCCAAAACCCCACAACAAACAAACAAACAAAAACCCCAACATAAACCCCACCAATTTTAAGTGAGAAATCTGATGTGCCCTTCTAGCCTTGACAAAATAAAGAACTGCAAATCTTCATGGCTACCAAATACACTGGCAGACCTATTATTAGAAAAAATCAGCATTTGAATAGCCTTGCAATATAGAATGATTTGTTTCTTCCTTGTGAAATTGTTCAGCATGCACAAATTTGTCACAGCTCCTGCTTCTCAACTGCTGGAGATGGATCAGCTAATAGTGCCCAGACCATAAATGTTCTCATTCCTCTGCTAGTTGTGAAGTCCAACAGAGTCTCATATGTGTGGAGTTTAACACTATGGAGACAAAATAAAGCTGTTTTTTCCAACAGAGACTTACTTCACAGGACCAGGGTCTGATACAGCAGTAGCTATGTACCTGCAAACTAAAACAAACAGAAAGGGACTGCCCTTTTGCAGAAATTCTGATGTATCATTGAGATTTGCATATAGAAATAGATGTGGTTGTGAAATAGCCACAGTATTATAATCAATTTCTCTTTTCAAGTAGAAAATTCAGTTTAGTACCATGCATGTCCATCCTATAAAAGCTACAGCTTAGTCTCATATATTAGCATAGTTGGCACCATAGCTGGGACTATTTAGTGTAATGGGGGTTTTTTTCCTCAAAAAAAAATGTGACAAGAGTTAAAACCAGGTAAATTGCACAAAGTACAATTAAATTAAGATTATTAATGCTTTTTTTTCAAACTTTTTCATTCCAGAGTGACTAAGATGTGATGACATCTACTCATCAGATTTACTGACATGACAGTTATTAATATATTATATAATCGAGAACTAGAAAAAGCACAAATCCAGGACAACAAATCTAAATACTCAGAATTTTAGGTGGAGGTTAAATTCAAATTTCTCAATACAAATCCTTTCTGTGCTTTAAATTATGTGTCACAGCTAAAATCAAAAGTCAAAATGTCATACAAATTGAAATGTCAATGCTTGAGTTTATCTCTACTTAGAACAGAACAAATGAATTTGACATTAGAATATATGAAATGTTTCAAATACCATGTTTCACATCAGTATGTGCTTCTTACCTTTACATCAAAATGTACATTTCACTCCTGTTTGTGAATCAGTGGAAATATAGATAATTCAAAAAACAGGAAAAAAAAACCAAAAAAACCCCACCGCAGTGACAATGGAGATCCTATTGTCAATTGAGAGTTTTATCACCAACCTCAGTTTTTATTTTGACTCACTCATGATCAAGACTCCACAGAACTTTGGAGAAGCTATTTTTCCTTGAGCTTATCTTCAAGAGAACAGGAAGAGTCTTAGAACAAAATTATTCTTGAGTCCTGACTCTTCATGAATAGGGTTAGATTTAAGTAAGTTTTAATGTCATGAAAGAAAGTCATGAATCTCATTCAGTAAGCACAATGATGATCATTGGGCTAGACAGGAGGTTTTGCACATCCAAATGCTTCTTGTGAGGTATGTACATCTGTGAATATTTGTTCTGCTAAGAATCTTAAAAAATAGTAATGCTATATCAGATAAAACTGAAATGACATGTATTTGGACATCTAAAAGACAAAAAAACCTTCAAAAGCAGGGAAAATAAAGTTTATATATTTTGTATTTGAAACTATTTTCTGTATAATTGATACACAGACATATAATGCACTTTATTTTCATATCAAATTATATACACATAAGGAAACCTGACCATTAGGAGTATGAAGCTCATATTAACTGCTTAATTTCTGCTAAGTCCCATTTATAGACCTATAATTTCTCTCCAAATCAGAGTCTGAATCATTTTAATCCAAAGATTGCTACAAACCTGTAAGAAGGATTGAAAGGATAGATTTAGTTATTATCATATGACTCCATTGGTTAAGAAGGACATTATGTGGTTTCAGTGACTCTAAGAGGAGAAAAGTTGAAGTAGACAAGATTACAAGTCCACATTCAGACATACATACATTTTTGAGGTATTCATATATAAATATATA
>NW_008676846.1:2027-5192 GCF_000695815.1 Acanthisitta chloris | reverse complement strand
AGGGAAACAGGCTGAGTGTGGATATTCTGCCCCACTCCAGGCACGTTCGGATGAGGAGAGGGAAGCCTGGCTGAAGACCCTGCGGGCCAGGGGAGGAGGGGAGTCGGCTGGTGGTAGCCCCCACAGCAAGCCCCCCAGGCTGGGCGATGCCAGCAGTCGTCCTGCTGCCAGGTAAGGAGCTTCTGGCCAGGGTACAGCCACCCCCAGCCCTCCCACTCTGCTGTGGGATGCAGGTGGTAGTGGGATCCCCTCCTGCTTGCAGTGGGCTGCTGCTGCGTCGTGTTCCAACCCCCAACACCTACATGGATGACCCCTCTGGGCAGCCCTCACCAGCTGAGATCCCCAAGCATCTCTACTCCAACGCAGAGCGGCTGCAGCAGTTGGTAACTGTGCTGATGTATCTTGCCCCCTCTTTGTGTGACCCTCCCCCAGGGTGGTGGGATGGGTTTCTACCATCCACTTTGTTCACAGGCTTCTCTTGGGCTTCTTTCCACAGCAGCAGAGCTTGGACCAGGCAGGGCAGGGGCAGCGCAGGAGACCTGTGTCTGCTCTGCCCACCTGTGCCAGCAGCAGTGCCCTGGGCAGTGCCTTGCCCTCTCATGCAGGTGAGAGGGGCTGGGAGGCTGCAGTGCCCTTATTCCTGAGCATCCTTCCTCTTCCCTTCCTTACCAAGCATCTTTTCTCTGTCCTTCCTCCTGAATATCCTTCCTCTTCTCTTCTTCCCCAGCATCCTTTGTCCTCAGCATCCTTCCCCTGCCCTTCCCTCCAAGTATCCTTCCTCTTCCTCCTGAGCATCCTTCCTCTTCCTTTCCAGCATGCTTCCTCTTCCCTTCTTCCTGAACAACCTTCTTCTTCCCTTTCTCCCCAGCATCCTTCCTCCTCAATATCCTTCCCCTGCCCTTCCCCCCAAGTATCCTTCCTCTTCCTCCTGAATATCCTTTCTCTTCCCTTCTTTTCCAGCATGCTTCCTCTTCCCTTCTTCCTGAACAACCTTCTTCCCTTTCTCCCCAGCATCCTTCCTCCTCAATATCCTTCCCCTGCCCTTCCCCCCAAGTATCCTTCCTCTTCCCTTCCCTCTGAATATCCTTCCCTTCCTTTCCAGCATGCTTCCTCTTCCCTTCTTCCTGAACAACCTTCTTCCCTTTCTCCCCAGCATCCTTCCTCCTCAGCATCCTTCCCCTGCCCTTCCTCCTCAGCATCCTTCCCTTGCCCTTCCTCCTGAGCACCCTTCCTCTTCCTTCCCTCCCCAGCACCACTCTGGGGCAGAGTTCCCAGCCCACAGCAGGTGAAGGTGAGCCCTGAACTCCGAAGCAGAAATCTGTCCCAGTCCCAGCACACCCTGACACTGCCTGAGAGGAAAGGGACTCGGGATGGGCTGGATATCCTCATCGGTAGGACCACAGAGGGGCTCTGCCCTGATTCCAGGGGGTGCCTAGTCCCTGCCAGAGCAGCCGGTGGGGCTGAGGGGTGCCCGGGCTTGGCAGTGCTCCTGCTGTCCTTGCAGGGAAGAGAGCCCTTCCCAAGCTGGAGGAGAAGGTGGGACAGCTGGAGAGGGCCTGCCGTGTGAAGGGCAGGCTGAAGGCTGGCTCTGAGATGAACCTGTTGGCCATTGGCAAGTCCCTCAAAGGTCACATCGCTGCCACTGCCAGCTCAGCTGGCTCCGAGGTGGGGGACACTGGGAAGGGCATGGGATATAGGGAGAGAGAAGGGTTCAGAGGGCAGGCATCACCCTTTCTCTGCTGTTTTTCCGTCAGGGATCATTCCTCAGGCCGCTGCTGAAGCGCACCACATCGGCCAAGAGTGCTCTGAAGCCACCCCCATCCCCAGTCATCATGGGGAAGGGAAGTGTCATGCAGAAGACAAAGGTACCTCAGGGATCCAGGTGGGGTGGGAAGGGTGATCCTGTGCCATCCATGGCACAGGGACTTGTGGGATTGACCACCCTCCTGGCTGCTCTCCAGGAGTGGGAGATGAAGTCTGCGATGTGACCACCACCCCCTGCCAGAGTGGGCATCTCCCAGTGGAACGTGGGGCTGCATGTGGATCGTGCAGGACCAGCCTGGATTCAGCCTGGAATCTGATTTTTTTTATCCGTCAATATCAACGCTACAACTACGCACATCTATTTTTTATATACAGATATATAGATATATACATATCAACTCTCCCTTGGTGGGATTCCAGTCTCTCTCAGTGCATTCCCACCTGTCCCACCACCTCATTTTTGGGGTACAGAATTCCCAGGTACAACCTCATGATCTGCTGGCTCTGTCCCAGTGTGGCTTCAGTCCAAACAGTGCAGCAGCAGCACCCCCAGCCCCACCAGGATCCCCATTTACAGGGATGGGCATGGATAAGCCTTGGAATGAGCAGCTGGAGGGACACATGGAGTGTGGGGGGGTGGAATTCCATTGTCCATTCCCTGGAGTCAGCAGGACCCGGGCTGGGCCCTGGGCAGTTTCCAGCAGCTGTGCTCATCAGGGCTTGGGTTTCATTGGAGAAATGTTATTTTTTTTAAGGATTAAAAAGAATATGTCATAAAACCTGGTTGTGCTATGGGAAAGGGAGTTGGGAAGGGGCTTGTCTTTGTCTTGTATCCCCATCCCAGTGCAGGGGGAGCTGTCCTTGTCTTGGTTTGCATGGGGCTCTCGCAATCCCAGTGCCCAGGGGTCAATCCCCCACTATGGTGTGCATGGAGTCTATCCTTACCCCAGTGTGATGTGTGTGTGGAGTCTGTTCCCATCCTGGTGTGGAGAGGGACTGTCCTCATCCCAGTACGAGGTGTGTGTGGGATCCATCCCTATCCCAGTGTGAGGTGTGTGTGGGATCCATCCCTATCCGAGTGTGGGGTGTGTGTGAGGCCCATCCCTATCCCAGTGTGAGGTATGTGTGGGATCCATCCCTAACCCAGTGCAAGGTGTATATGGAATCCATCCCTGTCCCAGTACGAGGGGTGTGTGGGATCCATCCCCATCCCAGTGTGAGGTTTGCATGGGATCCATCCCTATCCCAGTGTGAGGTGTGTGTGGGATCCATCCCTATCCCAGTGTGAGGTGTCCGTGAAGTCCATCCCTGTCCCAGTACGAGGTGTATGTGGAGTCCATCCCTATCCCAGTACGAGGAGTGTGTGGGATCCATCCCTATCCCAGTACGAGGGGTGTGTGG
>NW_008676846.1:0-1592 GCF_000695815.1 Acanthisitta chloris | reverse complement strand
GGTGTGTGTTGCATCCATCCCCATCCCAGTGTGAGGTGTGTGTGGAATCCATCCCTGTCCCAGTACGAGGTGTATGTGGAGTCCATCCCTATCCCAGTACGAGGAGTGTGTGGGATCCATCCCTATCCCAGTACGAGGTGTGTGTGAGATCCATCCCTATCCCAGTACAAGGTGTGTGTGGGATCCATCCCTATCCCAGTACGAGGTGTGTGTGAGATCCATCCCTATCCCAGTACAAGGTGTGTGTGGGATCCATCCCTATCCCAGTACGAGGTGTGTGTGAGATCCATCCCTATCCCAGTACAAGGTGTGTGTGGGATCCATCCCTATCCCAGTACGAGGTGTGTGTGAGATCCATCCCTATCCCAGTACAAGGTGTGTGTGGGATCCATCCCTATCCCAGTACGAGGTGTGTGTGAGATCCATCCCTATCCCAGTACAAGGTGTGTGTGGGATCCATCCCTATCCCAGTACGAGGTGTGTGTGAGATCCATCCCTATCCCAGTACAAGGTGTGTGTGGGATCCATCCCTATCCCAGTACGAGGTGTGTGTGAGATCCATCCCTATCCCAGTACAAGGTGTGTGTGGGATCCATCCCTATCCCAGTACGAGGTGTGTGTGAGATCCATCCCTATCCCAGTACAAGGTGTGTGTGGGATCCATCCCTATCCCAGTACGAGGTGTGTGTGAGATCCATCCCTATCCCAGTACAAGGTGTGTGTGGGATCCATCCCTATCCCAGTACGAGGTGTGTGTGAGATCCATCCCTATCCCAAGGTAAGGTGTGTGTAGAGTCCATCCCCATCCCAGTGCAATGTGTCCATGGAGTCCATCCCTATCCCAGTACAAGGTGTGTGTGCATCCCTATCCCTATCCCAGTACGAGGTGTGTGTGAGATCCATCCCTATCCCAGTACAAGGTGTGTGTAGAGTCCATCCCCATCCCAGTGCAATGTGTCCATGGAGTCCATCCCTATCCCAGTACAAGGTGTGTGTGGGATCCATCCCTATCCCAGTACGAGGTGTGTGTGAGATCCATCCCTATCCCAGTACAAGGTGTGTGTAGAGTCCATCCCCATCCCAGTGCAATGTGTCCATGGAGTCCATCCCTATCCCAGTACAAGGTGTGTGTGGGATCCATCCCTATCCCAGTACGAGGTGTGTGTGAGATCCATCCCTATCCCAGTACAAGGTGTGTGTAGAGTCCATCCCCATCCCAGTGCAATGTGTCCATGGAGTCCATCCCTATCCCAGTACAAGGTGTGTGTGGGATCCATCCCTATCCCAGTACGAGGTGTGTGTGAGATCCATCCCTATCCCAGTACAAGGTGTGTGTAGAGTCCATCCCCATCCCAGTGCAATGTGTCCATGGAGTCCATCCCTATCCCAGTACAAGGTGTGTGTGGGATCCATCCCTATCCCAGTACGAGGTGTGTGTAGAGTCCATCCCCATCCCAGTGCGATGTGTCCATGGAGTCCATCCCCATCCCGGTGCCCTGGGGTCCATCCATCCCCCCTGGGGAGCACTTTTAGGACGAATTCACCTTCCCATCCCGGTCCGCCCCGACCCTCCCCCGTCCTCCTCCCTCTCC
>NW_008676845.1:0-26883 GCF_000695815.1 Acanthisitta chloris | reverse complement strand
CCATTCTTCTCCCCGTCGCCTTTTTTCCCTCCGCCGATTCCTTCCCTTCCCCCCCCCACCCCCTCCGACTCTTGCTAGAGGGGCTGCTTATCCCCCGGGGAAGGTACACTGCCTTCGTGCGAGCCCTGCGAGGGCAGGGGGCTGGCAAGCTGCGTACCTGGCCCGTGAAACCCGAACTGTCTTAGGCTGCTTTATATCCGTCTTCATTTAATATCGTTTCAATCTCTGCGAGAGAGACACTGATGGTCAGGAGAATGCGTGGTGACTGTACTCTTTCATCAGTCGGGATGGATGTCGTGCTGTATGTTGATTTCCTGAAATGTGAGCAGACTGGCTGTGGGACAGGCGATAGCTGCTGTACTCCTGAACATTCTTCCTAGCCTTCTCGTGTGTAGTACTGTCTTCTTTTCCAAAATTATGCCCAACGAAGGGACGTTGTAGGGCATTCAAACACGTTGTAGGATGTACCCTACGATACAGTTTGCAGTTACTTTGTGTGCTTTCAAGAGTGTAATTTTTCTTGTATCTTGTCTGGATTGCATAAGCCTGTGCAATAACTCTGAAACTTTTGTTCTGCAAAGCAAAATGGGACTATTGCCTATGCACAGCTGTGTAAGAAGTCCCATAGAGGGGGCACTTTGTATAAACTTGAAAGTGTAAATCATATACTTGCCATAACAAGAGGCATGTATTATGCATTTTTCAGTTACATATAATACCAAGCAAAATAATTCTGAAAATATTTACTTCTTTTTTTGATATCCATTTAGTAAAACTAATAGGTTTTTGGCTGTTAAAAAGAAAAAGAGAGAATTTATGTGAGATTTATATGGGGTTATTACATGTCATTTAGTAGTTTGTTGCTATTATGGAAATTATGGGATGAGCCAGTAATGTAGCAGCACCTTCTGGGATGTACTTCCCATACGCTGATGGCTGAGGAAACAGAGGTACGTGGTAAGACAGAGCAAAATATGTTGTAAAAAATTTCTGACATCTGTTTGCACTTACTTCACTGATTCATGTTCCTGTTTGAGAACGTAATAGCTTTCGTCTACTAAACTTACGAGGAAGTGCCTTCTCCAATGTTCATTATATTACAGAAGCCCCAAAGCTGTTTGAGTGTGATATGAGGATGGTGCAGTGAGGATGGAAGGGGGGCACATCCTACAACTGGTCTGGTTTAATTGCATGAACAAGGTACTTCACGTTTTGTTTAGTTCTTGATTGATGCCTGCAAATGCTGCAGAATGGGCAGGGTTTTACCCTTAGTTTGTCTTGGGTTTAGTACTTGTGCAAGGTATAACATCAGTCAGCACTGTATTGTACTACAGGTGACTCCGTACAGCTGCTTCACTTCTCCCCATTCACTTGTCAAATGTATCACTTGAATGTAGCTGCAAATAGGCAAACAAATACTGGAGGTATGTTGGAAAGCAAGAAAGGCACTTCAGGAAGTTTAGATTAGAAAGAACTACCAGACTTGCAGAAAGTATCTAAAATGGTGTTTTATCAGTCGTTTTTATGCAAATCCTAGAGAAAACGAGACGGGTTAAATACTGGTTGACAACCTCAACCACAGTGGAAGAAAGAAATAGCTTTTGTGGAAGTATGTTACAGAATTTATCATGATATTGATAGATAAGTTAAATATAATAAAGCAGGTAAAAAGTTAAAAAACAATGAAAGAACTGTAATAGTTCTTTAAACCAAACATACAGCTTGAACAGTATTTCTTTGGCACTTACCATTGCCATGCTTGTAAGTAATGTCAGTTTCTATATTAACTTTTTTCTCTTGGAACCATTGCAGATTGATGTGTTTTACTCAGGAACACTTGGCTGATAGTGTTATGTGATGCACGCACTTAAAATGCACATAAAAATGGGAAAAACAGGCACTTTCAAAACTAGTACAGCAAAATTGGTCATTTTGAGACCCATTGTTTAAATGAGCCAACTGTTAAACAGTTAAACCAACTGTTTAAATGTGCTTATTTACAAGTTATTTATGAATAAAGTCAGCACTGCAAAGTCGTAGAAGGACTGAAAGTCCTCGGTTTAATTTCTGTGTAGGGGTCCAGTCTAGTTGAGAAATGTAATAGGGTCAAAAAGCGCCCAGGAGATGACTGAAATCGTGTGCTGTTTAACCACTGAATACTTGGAAGCCCTGAAACTTAAGTGTAGGGATTTCTACACACTGTACCACCTTTCCAATTTTCTTAGGGCTCAGGATAGAGGGAACTACTAGTAGAAGCAGTGCATGCTTCTGCAGTCCTTTCCCATCCACTTGGGAGTGTAAATGTAATTTGCTTTTTCCACCTTCAGCGGAAAATCACTAAATTTGAATCAGATCTGGAACTGTGGGAATCATCTCCTTCAAGAAGAATTGTCTGTGCAAATTCCCCACAGGCATGGCGGTGATGGTCTATTGTCACCATCTCCCATACTTCTTACTGTAATCTTATACTTGCCTTTAGCTTCTCATCAGTTTCTGCGACATACCCTTGTCTGCGTTTTGTGGTGGTTTATCTTTCCCTGTCTTCTTCTTGTGGTGTCAACCCTGCTTCAGCTGAAATTGGTGTGGTATTGATTTAAAGTGTCTAATTTGGCTTGTTTCACAGCATGAGCAAGCAAAACCAAAGAATTGTCATTGTCTGTTTGAATTCATGATCCTCTTCACATTCTTTGAGTTCTCAAGGTCTTTCTCTTTGTCTGGAAACCATACAAAAGAAGAGAAGAGAATAGACTGACCTTAAAGGAGACAGAAACAACTCAGCTGATTGAATAGGGGCTGTTAAGTATGTCCATTATCCCCTCACTGATATTGGAGACATTATCTTTAGGGAGAAAAGATTTTGCTACATTGCACAGTCTCCATAGTAGGGCAAGTGTTGGGAATATGATGGCAAGTGAAAGTCCTCTGTAGCCATGAGAAAGTAAAAGAATTATTGAGCATTCATGCCAGATGCTTCTTTGGTTTTTATGGGTCTTTCATTATTGTAAAGATTCCTCAGAGCTCCCAAGGATTTCTATGACTCTGTATGAAAGGGAAAAAATACCTCTTTTGCCAATTATCACAATTTTAGTTAGGATCTTAGTATACTTAGAATTATAGAATTGTTCAGGTTGGAAAAGACTCGTAAGATCATCAAGTCCAACCATTAACCCAACACTGCTAAGTCCACCACTAAACTATGTCCCTTAGAGCTGCATCCACACGTCTTTGAAATACCTCCAGGGATGGTGACTCCACCACTTCCCTGGGCAGTGTGTTACAATGCTTGACAACCTTTTGGTGAAGATGTTTTTCTAACAGCCAATCTAAAATTCCTCTGAAGTCATTTGAGGCCGTTTACCCTTGTCAGTTGTGAGAACAGGCCAACTCCTGCCTAGCTACAACCTCCTTTCAGGCAGCTAAAGAGAGCAGTAAGGTCTCCCCTGAGCCTCCTCTTCTCCAGGCTAAACACCCCACGCTCCCTCAGCTGTTCCTCATAAGACTTGTGCACCAGACCCTCAGTCGGCTCTGTTGCTTTTCTCTGGACTCACTCCAGCACCTCAATGTCTCTCTTGCAGTGAGGGGTCCAGAACTCAACACAGGACTTGAGGTGTAGCCTCACTGGTGCTGAGTACAGAGGGGCAATCGCTTGCCTGGTCCTGCTGGCCACACTATTGCTGCTACAAGCCAGGATGCTGTTGGCCTTCTTGGCCACCTGGACACACTGCAGGCTTGATTTTTTTCTTTCTCCTAAAGTTTAAGATCCCAAGATCACTCTTATATCTGTACTTGTGCTTAGTGAGAAAGTGTGCACATGTGTGTACATGTAGGTATCTGTGGGGGTTTAATCAGAGCAAATAACTCAAAAAAAGAAATTAGTATAGCTCTAAACAAGCAGAAAATGGAAGTCCTGTGTATTAAAAATGTCACAATTCTTTGGGGGCTAACTTATTAACTTCTGAATATTTGTGGTTGGCTTCCCTGCCCATAAAAGTGTGGGAGGAAGATTGCCCACAATTTCCACAAGAAGAGTCCTCAATGGGATCCTTTCTGCTCAGGCTGACCAAACCTTTGCTTGAAATTATGAAATTTGAGGGTCCTGTTAAGCTGTCCACATTAACTTGCAGGTGTTTTGGAGAATACTTTGTGATTGAAGAATAATTGCATGTCATGTTTGTTAGTGTAGGCATTTTTTTTGCCACGATGTTTACAAACACAGATTATTGAGATAGAAACCAAATGGTCATTTCATGCTCTTATTCATGTTTTGGCACACTCAGTCTTCATTTCTTGGTGAAGTCATAGAATTTTAGGGGCTGGAATGGACATTGTGGATCATCCAGTCCCAACCCCCTGCAGGGACACCTCCCACCAGCTGAGGTTGCTCAAGACTTTTTCCAACCTGGCTGTGGACACTGCCAGGGTTGGGGCATCCACAGCCTCCCTAGGCAACCTGTGCCAGTGTCTCACCACCCTCACAGGAAAAAACTTCTTCCTAATATCTAAGGTAAATTTCCCTTCTTTCAATTTGTACCCATTGCCCCTTGTCCTGTCACTGCAGCTCCTAACAAAGAGTCCCTCTCTGGCTTCCCTGTAGCCCCTTCAGGTCCTGGAAGGAAAAGTCCTTTCATCCTTGCAAATTGTTTTAGTACTAATGTTCTGTCAGCTTGATTTGTTCATGTAAAGCATGAAGGATTGGTCCAAATATAAGTTAGTTAAAAAGTTAGTCTTTTCCAATTTGCTAACTCTTCAGAAGTTTCCAAAAAAATAAATAAATGTCCACCAAACCCCTCAATTGATTATAAATGTCCCTAGGAAACCCTCTTAGGAACAACTTTGTTGTATTTGCTTTCTGGATAAACTGTAAGTTGTGATTTTTTTTTTTTTTTTTTGTGGTTAGAATTAGAACTGGTCAAGTCACCACATAACTTGGTTTTTGATGTTTTGTGAGAAAAGAAAAACATGGATTCTTGTGTGTGTGTGCAGAGAAGCAGGAACTCTGAAGGCAGGTCTTCCTGCAATGCTATGAGCCTTTAAAAAAATGAGCAGATGTTCATGGCCTGTGTACAACTATTTTTCCATATACAGAGAAAAGCAATGAACTCAGTGTCAAAAAATAACAAAGGAATAATAAAAAATAGTCGAAATTCCAGCTGGAGGCATGTGATCTATCCTTATATGTACACTGGTTATTTCACTCCTGTTTGTCATTGTGACCCACCACATTTTGTGTGTAAGGTCCTGATGATATAATTTTCTTCAAAGTTTGTCTTAGAAGGAATAAATCAAAGTTCTAGTCCAGTGTTTTCTCACTTGGATCAGGAAAGAGAGACTGGGCTTTCACTTCAGCTTATTTTATAGACAAAAAAATCTATTCTTAATCTAATGCACAGGGCAAAACGAAGTATCCTGTAGTGTAAAATGAATAAATTAATCAGATTAACTTGGAATTTCAGTTTCTGACAAAAGCTTCTTGGAGTTTGGACTTTCAGAGCACGAGGAAGGATTGTTGCACTGCCTGAAATCTCAAGCTGCAACAGACCCACCTTGTTCAACCACGCTTTGAATGCTCTGGTGAGACTGTCACATGCAGAGGGTCAGGTATAATTTGAACTGGAATTCAAGTTAATTCAAAACATAACGAGGAAAATGTATGTCTTTCAATAATATAAAACAAGAAAGCAGTTACTAGCAACTTGGAGAAACATGGCTGATCAGTCACATAACACTTTGAGGAATAGCGGTACCCCAAAGGGTGGCACTGTGTGCTGTTTGCATCTTTTATGTAATCAGTACATTATATATGTCCAAATAATACCTTTTCTCTACATTTCTTTTTTGGCCGCAGATTATGTTCTGTGATTCTGTGCTTTTCCCAATTTAAATTATAAGCAATTTGAAGTGTTAATGCTGTTGCTGAACTACCAGAAAGGATAAACCAGCTTTAAATTATAAGCAATTTGAAGTGTTATTGCTGTTGCTGAACTACCAGGAAGGATAAACCAGTGATCCTGTCTGTAGGAAGTGGCACAATTTTTAAATATAAATTCTTATTTTATAAACTGATTTGTTATTATGGAAACAGTACCATGCAGGAAGCTTTGGACACTGATAAGCTCTCAGTCCTGTGGTAATTAAAATACCCAAACCGTTGCTCACAATTATCTCTTCCTAGTAAGCAACATACATTTTTCATAGCCTGCTGTGCTGTCCTTTATTCTTGCAGAGAGATACAATTCAATTATTCCACTATCCCACCCACATCGGCTGCCTAAAGGTCATGTGTTATATAAGAAGGAAGACTAAGTGATTGTCAGAGGGCCAACGGTGAGATGTGCTCCACACTTGGGAGCTGCTATTCAATCCCCTTGGGATTCCCTTTGTGTTAACTACTGAAGACAGGTCTTGTCTTTGGAGAGCTGTTCCGAGGTTGCCCCTTGGCCATGCTGCTGCTGGCTGAAATGTGATTGGAGCTGTGGAGAATGTGTGTCTTCCTGCAGACTTGTGTGAGTAGTGCAGTTGGGAGAATGATATAATGAAGTTGTTTTTATACTGAAAATCTTCCACAGTGTTTTGTGTCTTCACTGGTTTTCATTTATAGCCTTTGGACTATGTAGCAGTAGCATGGGAGGAGGACTAAAGAATTCATTTGAATCTTTGTGCCCCTGTTCTTTGGGTAATGGGGATGAATAGAAACACAAACAGCAACTCTGATACTGCTGGCAGGAATTCAGAGTTTTGGACATGAACTCATTTAGAGTAAGAACAGAAGAGTAAACTGTCTCCCTGAGGCTGCTCCCTGCTGTGCAGTAGATGTCTGGCTGAGAAGGTCCATACAATATCTTCTCCAAATATTCTTTGGTCATTAAATGCTTGCCAACATCCTTCAGCCAGCTGACCATCTGAAGAGAAGGGTTATAGGCATAATGACAGTATAGTGCAGGGAGAGATTAAGGGAGATAAAAGGAATGATGATAGAATCACAGGATGGTTTTGGTTGGAAGGGGCATTAAAGACTATCTGGTTCCAACACCCCTGCCATGGGCAGGGGCACCTTCCACTAGCCCAGGCTGCTCCAAAGCCCCATCCAATCTGGCCTTGAACACTGCCAGGGATGGGGAAACCACAGCTTCTCTGGGCAACCTGTGCTAGTGTCTCAACACCCTGGCAGGGAAGAATTTCTTCCTAATCTAACTCTGCCCTCTGTCAGTTCATGAGTCTGTCCTGGCCCAGTTGCTCCAAGATTGTTACTGCATGTTAAAATGATAATGAAAATACAGTTAAAAGCCAGGAAGAAACTGTTTCTTGTTAAAGAACTGTCCTTGGCCAGCTGCATTACTATAGGTAACCTCATTAGGCTCTACATTTTGTTTAAAACAGTTCTCTCTTGCAGGAAATCACAGATAGCCTTGACTGATATTAAGTCACTTTCTGGACCTTAGCTTCATGTCTCCTGTCAGGTTAAATATATTAGTAGGTCAAGGAAAAATATGTAAGGAAAAAAATTAAAGTTGAGGCAGTGAGCAGAAGCTGCGCTTGATCGATTACCTGTTTTACACTCAGCTTTTCTCAAGTATTTTCTTTACAGGGTTCTATCAAATCTTTTGAAATGGGATGTAATGTCATAGTGATTGCTATCCTATGGTAATGATTTATGTCTTACTTTCTGTCTACCTTAAAGTAGTTTTTTTTTCCCCCTCAGCTGCAGTGTCTCAGGTTTTCTAAATACTGAACCCCACATGTTCTGTGATTGGGTAACAACATCCCATGGCACATTATTGAGATAAAGAGCTGGAATCTCAGTGGCAAGAGCAACTTCTGTTAGACTAGGATACAGCATTAGGTTATCTTAGAAAAGATAATCAACTTTTTAGCTTATGATGCAGGTAGAGAACCTCTAATGTTGAAGGTGTATTTTCTTGAACTCATGCAGAACATGCAAGGGCTTTTCACATGCTGTGTATCAGCCTTGACCATGTTTCTTTAGGCCTGTGAGGCATGAAAACACTGGTTTTGGTGAGAATTGTTGCATTGTTGGACTTGGTGATCTCAGAAGTCTTTTCCAGCCTGAATGACCTTGTGATTCTGTGATTGTGCATACTTTTGTATCTTATGACACATCTGATTTGTTAATGAGTGGCAACAATTTCCAAAGAGATGGTTAAGATTTTTATAGCCCAAGCATTAGAATCTTAGCACAAAAGACAACATTTTTGTGGTGGATTTTTTTAAAAATTTATTTTTATTTTCTTTATATGTTAGAGGAAAAAAATCAATTTCAAATTTCATGTGCTAGGAAAAGAACACAATCCTGAATGTAAATATCTGTAATTTAGAACTCTCTTAAATCAGGAGTGCTCTGGACTGTAAAGCTACCAGCATACATACATTTTAAAAAGAAAGTTAAGTGTGTTTGTAACTTGCTGCATGTTAAAATTTAAAGTAGTTTAATATATAGTCAGATATATGTTGTACATTTTATATATAAATGTGTAAGTGTAATGTCTTCCCACTGCATGGGAACTACATTGCAAGGCAGATGTATCTCACTGGGGAAAGGAATGGAGGATGATTTCCAGATGTTAAAATGCTTTTTTGGCAAGAGTCAGAAAGTACTGAAACATGCATTGGCGGCAGCAAAGGCAGGGAAGGACCTGATGTAAGAGGCATTGAGCCTGGTGACAAGCAAAGCAGAACATGGAAAATGGAGTCCTGTGGGGAAGGAAGAGCCAACATGACAGTGTGGCTGCTGTGACAGCACTGAATCTTGGAATTACCCCAATCACTGGCAGCCTACTTCAGAAATGTGGACTGTGCTTAGGCAAATTTTCCTTTAGCCATTTTTCTGTCTTTTTTTTTGTTTCTTTTTTTTTACTCTCCCCCCCTGCTGGAAATGTTTGCTGTAGTGATAGAAAATTTCATCTAAACCTGGGCACTGAGCTATAGTAGCTTGGGCATGCTTTGATTTTATGTTGCCCTGGAAAATGCAGAGCCTTCCTGTGAATTTGTTCAGTACTGAGCACAAAGAATCCTTGATCTCAAATGAAACCTTAGAGTACTACTGTAATATACATACTGAGTCATTGTGCTAATAATACATTTCTTGAATTGCATGGATTTTCATGTTGAATAGCTGACTGGTTTCAGAAGTGGAATCTGGCTCCTCAGCAAAGAAATCTCTAGCTGGGGAATAACTTCGTCACAGTTCTGTGAGCTGTCCCTTTAGTGTACACACCAAAGCTCTGCAGCTTTACTGCATTAGAGCAAAACCCTCACACTTCTTGGTTTGGGTTTGGTTTATTTTTTCATTTAGTTTTTTGAGGTGCAGAGTAGGATGATGGGGAGAGAAGAGCTAAATTTTTATCTCTTCAGGCTGTGCATGTTTGCCCTTCTGAGGAGTGCCAGTGCCAACCAGTGTGAATGGCACTGCTCTAATTTTTACTAGTGATATCCTTCTAATAGTTTTAACATTGAGGGTATGGAACACTTAGCTCTTTGGGTTGGAGAGGTTTTTTTCACTTTAATTTTTCCAGCTGTTCTCTGTTTCTCTGAGCCTTTCTGGTTTCCTAGGAAACCTCTGCAGTATGGAATTTGTCTATTTTACAGGCACTGTGGAAGATAGGCAGTTTATTTTGTTTTTGTTTGAATGTAATGAGCACAGAAAGTAAATATTTAGTTATTTAAATCTCCCATTCAGGAGAGTGCTTTAGAACCTAACTTGAGCCACATGAATAGTCTTGTTTCTTGCAGTGAGATTACTTATACCTAGTTTGTTTGCCCCTTAATGAATGAAAACTTCAATTATTTCAGGTTTTCATTTAAGAGGGCAACAGACTTCAGGATCTATTCATCTAATCTGGATAGTGACTTGACATTTGGTGTGTGTAACATTCCAGTCTGGTTTGGAAGAATGCTTTGGGACCCTTCAGCTGGAGTGATGGTAACAGGAGAGAATGTGACTGCCTGGAAAGGGAGTGCTCCTGTGGTCCTGTTTTCTAGCAGGATACAGCTGTGGCTCAGCCTAAGTCCTATAAATGTCAGTGAGTGTATACTCAATGCCATGAGAAGTAACTTTCTGGTGTGATAGTTCCTGCCTTTCTCTTACTGGGATGGGAATCATAACTGAGCGATTCCTGACACTCATACAACTTCGAAGTGCCACAGAGGCATTTTGAAGAAGAGAAGAGCCTTACCTGCCAAGTAAGTGTTCTCTTGAGAAGAGGAGTAAGATATTCTGCTTGTGCAGGGTTGTTTTTTTTTGGCTTTTTTTTTTTTTTAATTTTAAGTCTACTTACCTCATCAGTTGAAAGTTTAAACTCCTGGAAAAGTGTCTGAAAATGTAGCTAAAATACAGCACTGCTGTTGAGATAAAGCTTAAATTGTGTCTGTCTGTGGACTGAAAGATGTGTTGGAGTAAAAGCATGCACTGTCAGATGGTATTGTTACCCACATCTAGTGTACACACCAGTGTAACCACTAATAGTCAAATTAGCTGGGACAGTCTTAGGATCCAGGAGTGTAGCTCCTGGAAGTGTGTAGCCTCATCAAATAATTACTTAAGGGCTTGGCTCTTGGAGACAGCTGTGAGACAGTCTGTAGCAGTTTCTGTAATAAATTATAGTATAAGTATAGGCTGTCCTGAGCCTGTGTTTAAAGACCGTTCTCCAGTTTGTCCTCTCATTCCCACCCACAAGAAACAAGGCAAGGTTTTAATGGATCCCTTAAGCTAATAAGGATTAATGAAGTGGTTAATCTTCTGGCTTTCAGTTGTTTACTTTGAAACCATAGGTTTGGGGCAGGTTTAGCAAAAGGATACACTTTTACTAAAACTAATTTCCAGTGATTGTCAGAACTACCACCTAATGCTTCTGGTTACTGAGAAGAAAATAGAAATCAGAATATTTTTTTCCCCCTGAACTGGATTTTATATCTTTATAAGATAGCTGAATAACTCTCCATCTCATTCTTGCATGTGTGTGTGTGTACTTTCTCATTTTATTTTTAAACCTCCTCCCTTCTGGAGGCCAAAAGACTGAAATTCCCCCTTGAAGTTTGCAAGGCATAGAAAATTCTAAGTCATTTGTTTATATGCTGGAATGCAGCTCACAGAGAAATGTAAATACCAGCACTCTGATCCTCCTGCTTTTGCTTTTGCCTTAACTTACAACTTTATTAAAATGGCAGAGCGAGCTTTAGGACATTTTATCAGAGTCAGGCAAGGCAAATTGCTAATTATTATGAGCCCTTTTGATATCTAACAAGATGTGAAGTTTAAGGCTAGATCTTGCTTAGGCCTAGTGAAGTCTTTTCCCAGGACTGGGGGTGGTGTAGGTTTTGTTAGGTTTTTGAGGGGTGTGGGCATTGTTTGGTTTGATTTTTACCCTCCCCCCGGAGTTATCTAGAATAAGATGAGGATTTGATAAATGATTTCAGAGTTAATGCAGAAGAAGCTTCTCTTGCCCTATATGCATCCTGTTAAAGCAATGCTTCTAGTACTGCTAGCCTTGCTCTGAGAAGACAACAGAAATGGTATCAGACAACGCTGATTAAGGCAAGTTTAATAAAAGAAATTTCATATGGTTCTGGCTCACAATGATGTCTCAGTGAAAAACTTAGATATCTTCAGTTTGATTAGGAATAGAATGGCAGTTTTTCAGGTGTGTAACAGTGTAACAGACACTGTGTAACAGACACTGTACAAGTATAGCAATTATCTTTCTTTTGTGGAGTGCAGCACGATCTGTTCAGGCATCTAAAATGTTTCTTTCAAGTCTCAATGAACTAAACACGGCCCCTGTTCCTAAGGGGGATGTAGATGTCTGCCATTTTTCATGTACAGCTCGCCTTATACGTGTTTGTAGCCTAGCAGTAGGTTTTAGACTGGCAGAAATCACAGATCAGCCTTTATCCCTAATGATAGACTTGCTACTAAGGAACACAAAGTATTTCCTCAAAATGACATTTTGTTTCTGTTCTGGCTTACACTAGTTTTCTTGTTGGGTTGTTGTTTTTCCTTTTCTTGTTTTTTTTTTCAGCTTCCATCCTGTGGGAAACATGTAGGGGCCTGCAACCAGCTAGCTCTGCTTTTGGAAATGAAATTATCTTCACACAAAGTGCCTGAAGGGCAGTGTTTGCCTTTCAGGCCAACTAAATGCATAATGATTTCTCCAGCACCTGTGTTAGTACACTCAGCGCTCTATGATGAAGAGTTGACATGCTTGCAAAACTTAGGTTTTCAGAGCCTGTGAAATTTCTGGTATGTCATATGTGATTGAAGTATTGCAGCAGCGCTTTAGATGGTGCTTACTCAGAGAAACTTTCTGCAGAAAGAAATGTGACCAGTATGTACACTAATGTGTACTGTTTGGTCTGGGCATGAATATTCCTTATCTAATAAAAAGGAAAAGTTGGTCACGCCTTGAATAGGCTGTAAATACATTCCTCAGGCTGCGTAAGAATATTAAGAACAGAACAGAGAGTAGAAAAAAATGAAGCATATTACACCTCTCTTTGATCCACACTGACTTTGCATTTTTGATTAATGAATTTTCCCTCTGAGTCATCAAGTGTTTGAATTCTTGGTTTTTATAGCATGGGGATAGTCCAGCAATTACCTGAAATTAATCAGTTGCTGTGTAGGAAAGTTTCCTACTCAGTTTAAGGTGTTACCTATGTTCATAAGAAACTAAGATTAAGGAAGATATTACTAGGATTTCAGGTGCTTGAGGCCTGGTTCAGAGTAGGTTTGTAAAGCAGTTTTGCATTCTGTGTGAAGCAGAGCCTGACTCCTGTGCAATGCACCTCTGAGGCAGCATTACAAGTTCTTTTGACTGTGTGGTTGAACACTAAACTGCCAAGATAGTTATAATGTTTTTGTTCTTTGAGCACCGTTAGAGTTTTAAAACAGGAAAGAGAAAGTTGAAGAGAAATTTTTCTCAACATTTGAACAAGTGCCTCTTTAGTAATATATTCCTGGATTAGGTGGCCTTTGAAATGGACTTTACTTCAGGATTATTGTGAAAGTATCATATTGCTACTTTCTAGTAAAATGGCCCTCCCTTCCAGAACAGCTACACACCAGTGTGTTATGCCTGAGTTCTTCATGCCTTAGGGATGCTGCACTGCTCATAGGTAGGTGAATGGAAACAGTAAGGAGACATCTGTTTCCATCTGCCTGCTGATTCTGATTATTCCCTTTCGATACTGATAGGGAACTCCCAGTAGGAAAGTCCCTCGCTATGGATTTATTCACATAGACATCTTTCTGGATAAAGGTGTTTCACAGTGAGCTCTAGACACCTGTTTTGCATCAGGAATGTTCATTTGTAAAACTCAATTGCAGGAGGAGGTCTTACAAAAGACTGTTATAACCTTTTCTATGCTATCCTGTTTGAAAGAAGATGCTTCTATTACCAGAGGGATGATTTACATGGATGTTTTTCTGTACTTTCATTGTTTGTTAGCTGGTGTGTATCTGGGATATAATTTATTGCCCTGATGAATTCTGAAGAGTAATTATGTTCTGAATAAAGTAGTCACAGGCTTTGTACCTTACCAGTTGGCTCTTCTGCTGCTGTGCCTGTTTTACTGGGCTGCTCACAGTGTATTCTTTTGGGAGAGAGCTTGCCAGTAATGAGTGAAGCCTGTTTTCCGTACTGACCTCGAACTGTACATAATTACTTAAATCCAGCCAGCTATAGAACTGAGGTGTGCATAGAAAATATACTTGATGGAGGGATTTTGTAGAGCTTACAGTGCAGTGGAGTTGGAATTACGTAGCTGTTTATGGGAAATGTGTTGTTAGTTATGCCCTATGCTGTGCCTTCCCTTAATTCTACACCATGAAACAAACACATCTGTATTAGCACTGCTGTGAGGTTCACTGTTTCCACATTTTGGCTAGCAAAGGTATTATTGAATAACATGAGTGGCTTTCTGTCACTCTTTAATATCTTTACCATAATGTTGATTTCCTAATTATAGGAATTTTAGCACAAAATGTATTTATTCTTTCATATTTTTAGATCAGTCAATGAGGAAATTCATTGTTCTTTATTTATGAGTATGTCCTGCCTGCTGCAGGCACCATTGTGACTCTGTAATTCAGTCCTCAGTTAAGGGCAGGGAATTAGGAGACTTCAGAAGGTGCAGTTTCTCTGCAAGGTATGAGTAGGATGATGGAGAGGAGTTCACTCTGGCAATGTGACATTTACTTAGGACAGTGGAGCAGGATTTGGACTTGCATTTGACTGGACAGCCCTACTGCCAAGCTGCTCCCTTCTTAGGGTGAGAAATGTTTTGGGCACTTTTCTCCTTCTTCACATCCTGCTGGGCCTCAGCTCTCTCTGGTGGTCATGTTCCAGCAGTGTTTCAAACTGGAAATTCCTAAATTCTTAATTTCTCATTCACTCCAGATTTCTTTTGGTTGTATGTGAATTACTTTGAGAGTAAAATGTGAGAACTGATTTGTTCAATATACTGATTTCCATTTGTAAAACAAACAGAAAACCAATGATTGATTGATCAGTGGTCCTAATTATGATTCTGAGTTGATTTCTGCATTGGAAAAGCTGAATAAACATGTCCATTTTTGTTATTTTCCTTGATAGATAAGCATGAAAGTATTTTACATCTAGTGGAAATACTCTTCATGGAGTAGGCATTGAAATAGCTTGAGGGAGAGCCACTTGTATATAACTGAGATGGTAACTGCTTTATTTGACTGTGATATTAACAAGAAAAGTTTTTGGCTGAGAAAGTGAGGACTGAAAGTGCTTACTTTTTTTTTTTTTTTTGATGCATCTCTCAGGAGCTTCACATGCTTTGTTTATTTTTCCTTTGGTCTGCAGTTTGTAGTGTAAATTCAGAGCTTGGGAATGAAAAGTCTTAGGAAAACTGCTTGGAAATGTCACCTTTTCACCTGAAGAGGTTATGCCTGTTGTCAGTGCTGAGGCCCAGGAGGAGTTACTGATACAAGGGTGACATCCAGGTTTGCCAATGTGTGTGATGAGCCTACTCCTTTCTTTCAGGCTGGTACCTCTAACTCTAAGCCAGTCTTTGTAATTTCTGAAATGGACACAGAACCAGTGAAATAAAGGCAAATCACCATTTATTTACTTGATTTTTCATGAAGGAGGCCTATCCCAGGCTCTAGGAAAGCTGCCATCAATTATCCACACAGTTCATAACAATAAAAGCAAAGAGCAGTAAATCATACCCACGTTTGCCAACTGCCTTAGCTTAGGGAAATGAAATCATCCAGCCCTTCTCATTCCCTTAGGCCCTGCAACTTGGCCCCTATCAAACATTTGTTCCAGAGACAAGCTATGTCTCTGCTGGAGTTAAAAATGTACATGTTAATATATTCCAACAGATCATGAAATTTCCTAGCTTAGAAAGCTGGCTGTGCCAGCTCCTCTTCTATAGACTATAATTTCCTTTCTGAAGAGAAAAGAAGCATCTGGACCTACTCAGTCCCCAGCCCAGAGTTTGTCCACGTCAGCAAACTGGAGCTCCAGTGTGACTGCCCAGGGTCAGCTGTGGACTGCCTGGAATCTCCTTATTAAACAAGCCCAGAGTTTTGGATCTGGACCAAACACCCAGAACTGAACATGCTGGGACATTTGAAAAGTCCTGTTTCTATACCAGAACTTGATTGCAAAAGGTCATTGATGCAGGCTGCAGACATTTCCCTGTGTGCTCTGAGTCTTAGACTTCAAGTGCAAAGCCTTATCTGAGGATAACTAGGATTAAAAACCCAATTAATGGAGTGGTCTGCTTTCATTCGTCTCTCTTATGGACAAGGGAATAGGCTGTGTTTAACTTTTGTGGTCAGAATCAAACTGGCAGTTTAAGATTATCTTGGTTTCTTTAGAAAAATTTGTTTATAGCTTACATTCTCAGCCATTGTCTCTTGGTAGAAATTTTCCAGTAATTAAACTCCTGTCAAAGGCCATTTTTGAATTGTGCTAATGTAAAGTTATAATGTGTTTGGCATGAATGGTAGATTATTAACTTTGGGGAGAGGGTGGTATGGTATCTGATTTCAGTCCTGGTTCCGTCTCTGTGCTTCTTTCTAGATGACTGTTGTTCTGACTTTGCTTAGAGAAAATACAATAACATTATTCTTGGCACCAAAATAACCCAAGGATTGTTGGGTACTGACATGGTGATATAAAATCTGGATCCTTGGTACACCCTAATCTGTGAGATTGGGACAACATGCTGTCACTGGAGAGGAGTTGTCTTCTGATCTTATTGCCTAAAATACCCAACCCCAAACCCCACACTAGAAACCCCACACCAGTCTGGGTTTTCTGATTTTCAAGGTGCTGTGTTGGAAGCCAAGTCCCACGCAGTGTGTTTTCTGAAAGGCTTAGTAGAGCAGTACTGAAACTGATATCATCTGCAGTGGATTCTCTGGGGTTAGTTTTCAACACCAAATAATTTTTTAGTATATTTCCCCTTTGATTGCAATTTCATATTTGGGTAACTAGTGCATGAAAAACTGTACTGTCAGATCAGATCATTTGACTTACTGCCCTAACATTTCTGTTTGGAAGAGGCAGATGTTGGAATAGATCTTCATCTGGTGTAAATTACAGTGCTACCATTACCTCAGTGGAATAACTTAGGCAAGCTGAAGGTCTGCAACACTATCCAGAGACCAGGTGTGCCACAGGTTTGGGAATTTTCCTCCATTGTCTGTAAAATTGTAACATATGTAGTAATGACTGGAGGGTTCCTGGTGTGGTGGTGATCTATTCCTTGTGGTGTATAAGCTAATGCTAACCATGGTTAGCAGTCGTGCAATGAAAATACTACTCTTGCAAAGGCTTACCTTGCATGTAAAGTATAGCCATAAATTTGGAAAACTTCCTAACTTCCGGGCTGTGATTTGGGGATTGGAGAAACTTGCATAATGCACATACTTCTAAACTTGAAAAACAACAAATGAAAATGTAACAAGTTTTTGTTTGCTGCTTCTTGGGCTCTCATTGAACACAGCCCTGAAATGCCTGAATTAAGGCTTGGATTAGGACCTCATTCAGTTGTTGGTATGTTGTTACTGAGTTTTGCAGTTCTTTATATCCTGATTGGAGGACATGAAGGAGACCTTTTCTTCCCTCCTGGGGGAGAAGCTGAGCCCAGTTCTGGCCTGATATTGAGTGATCAGTTGATACTGTTTTGGATATCATCTAACATAATGCATGAAAGCAGTTGAATTTAGAGCCCTGTGGATGTAAAGTCTGTGAGTAATGAAATAGACAGGTTTCAGTGTATTCATTCCCAAGCCATAGCAGATAACTTAGCATTTCCACTGACACCAGTGTACACATATTGAGAGAGGAGCAGATCTTTTTGCCTGATCCCTCAGGAATTGGTTAAGTGCTCACTAGGGTTCCAAATGTTGCCACAAAATAGATTTTGTGATACTAGCAAAAGAACTAATAATACTCCCTAAAAGTAGCCGCAGGAGGCTTGTTTGTCTCCTCCTGACAGAAATGTTTAATTATTTAAATAAAGCATTGGGATGTCATCAAGCTGGTGGTCCAGAAAAATGAATAAAATTAATCACAATAACCATGTTGTTCTTTCCAATATGTTATGTCAGACAGAAAAGTAACTGGTAGAATTAACATCCAGGTAATCTAAATGTGTTGATTTGAAATTCCTGAGAACATGTAATCTCCTGGAAGTATAGAAATCCTCTGACTGGTACATGACACTTGTTAATAGAGTGGAGCAAACTGTAAAGTGTGTGTAAGTTACTCTGCTTATGCATATGTGGAGCAGAAGTAAAAGATGTTTATTATGTTGGTGGATGAATATTAGAGTGTATAACTTAAAAAGAATACCAAGACATTGTGAATGTTGGCATAGTGAGATATTATTTCATTTCTTTCCCAAATTTTATGGGAGCATTTAAGAATAATTTATGCTTTAAAAATTGTATTCTGATCAAATTGTATTTCCAAAGAAGAGGCAGAAAATAGTGTCAAATGAATTTAATTTGTTTTGTAAAATTAAGCCTTTTATTTCAGCAAACGTTATTTACTTGACAAAAAAGTACTTAGAAATTAGACTGTTTACCATTGGAAAATTTATTAACTGATGTCCATGTCTAAGTATTCCTCAAATCAATGAGATAATTCCCATCTGTTCCACAGCATCTGGAACTGCTGTCCCCCAAAACCAGGAAGACCATTGTCCTTGATAGACCATGGATGTTTCCAGTGTCGCCAACTTGATTCAAAACTTACGTAGATGAGAAAAACATGGACATGGGGCCAAAAAATTCACAAGCTGTATAAGTGGAGTAGAGGCAGAGTCAAGTCTCATGTGGGAGGAGACATTTGTTGTATTGCTGATTCCTTGATTTGCAGCTTCATGTGCCAGCACTGAATGGGGGGGGGCACTAGGAGGGAGGAAAAAAAAGGGAAAAGAGAGCATACCTTTCTTCCAGCCTTGCAGTAAATCAGCACACATTTTTATTTTATTAAAGCTTAGGAGGTTTCTGGTTTTTTTTAGCTGCCCAATTTTGGTGCTATTTAGGGTTCTCTAGAATTGGCTCAAAGCTAAGTAACGTGGTTGAATGTAAGTTACTGTTTAATATTATGTATGGGTTAATAACACACCTTGTGTTCCAGAACAACAGTAATCAAGGAAATGTGCATAAACAAAGTGAATTAATGGCATGACCTACTTTTGCAGTTAATGGATTCTCATAACAAGATGAGATACGATTTTTTTTCTTCTCTAAGTAATTCTCTTCCCTTTTCCCCCTCCCACTTGATAAGCATAGTTTGGGAAAATGGTAGTGTGAAGTATGATACTGACATCAGCTTTCTAAAATTCCACTCTGACAAGCATTTTCTTTAATTGCAATAACTCCTGACAGAATTGCTGTCAAACTACTTCATAACCAGTTCATCTTTGTGGGCTGTGGTGTTTATTTTTATAGCTATGGATTAAAGCACTCATATAGTTGGCATGAGAAGACATCTATTTGATAATACTTAATAACTTGGCATCACATCAGTTTTCATAACTGCCTTTTCATGTATTAGACTGTTGCTGTTTCTTTTCCAGTGATCCAGGTATTACACTCTGAGCTACCTGAGGAGATGGAGCCCTTGCACTGTGTTAATAAGTATCTCTCCTGTGAGTGTAATGGTGGCAGGTCCCTTTAAAAAGGCAAAGAATTTCACTTGCTGTATATTTATAAATGAGTTAAAAGGTTTAATTTCTGTGCTTGTTGTTGTAGCCAATAAAGACATTCTTTGACTGCAGCACTAGAAGTCTGAGAACTTAGAGTTCTAAATCTGAATATAAGGTGCGTAGCTCTTCATTTGGAAACATTTCAGAGTGTAGGTATGTTTGCACTGTGGTGTGAGGAAAAAGACATCAGGTTCTGGCTTGCGTTTCTGGAGAGTCGAGAAATGCTTAATTAAAAAATAAGAACAAAGTTGTGCTTTCCCATTGTAAGGGATCTTCTTTAGATGTGATCATGGCAGTATAAGCAACTCTGTAGCAGTTGATCCTCCTTTCGTGTGACAAAGGTTTAATGCAGAGGGAACTCATGATAACAAAAGTTTATAGATTAGAAGGAATAAGCAAAACTTACAATGCAGTGTTTAAGACTAAAATCTGTTCCAAAGGGCGAGTTTAAAACCCACCTGTGGAGTGTGTGTGTGTAAGTATGAAAACAGTGGTTTAGAGTAAAATTAGGCAGCCTTGAGGCAGCAAGAAGCCATTTTTTCAAGTGAAACAACCACACCAAAGGATGAGATGTCCTTGCAAAAGAACTCCTTTGAGGAAAGGACAAGGTACCAAAGACATATGGGGTCTGGACATCTTTATTTGGGCTTTATAATGGCTCAGAGAAGAAACCAGACTGAAGCAGTACATTGCTTAGCTGTTGTCTTCTGGCAGTCTCAAGCTTTAGTTTATGGAGCATGGCAAAATATGACATGCAGTGTATTACAGAGACTTCTGGTCGGGAAGAGCGAGGATTGGTCACTTTGTAGTAAAACTGAAAAAAACCCCCCAGATACTTGTGGAGTGTCTCAGAAAAGAACTGAGATGTTTTTCCAGTGGATGAACAGGTAGGTGGTGGGATGTGTTCTTTTAGTACTAGTGTTAATGCTGCACGTGATGTAGCTGTATCTCTAAGTAAAAATCTCTAAAATACTTTTTAAAAATTATTAGCAACATGTACTCAACAGATTTAACTTGTCCTTAATTTTTCTGTTTAATTAATCTTTTTATAGTCCATTTATCATTGTGCAATTTAAATTAATTTTTTTTTAAGTAAAAGTGCCATGAAGTGAGATTTGTGTGATATACAAACTGGAATAAATACAGATTTTTGTAAAACAGATGATGTAAATGTAAAAAGTAAACTTAATTTATTGGTAATACTATTTGTAGCATCCTTGCCTTGCTTTCTGCATCTTCAGTGGAGTAGGAAAGACTTCAGAGAAAAAAAATAAATACACATTTATGTATTTTTTTTATATAAAAAATATAGTATCCCCCTTGCAAATCCTGGGAGCAAAATTCTTTTCAGGGAGCAGAACTGTATGACTTCTCACAATGTATGATTAGGCAAGCATTACAGAATCATAAAATGTCCTGTGTTAGAAGGGACCCAGAAGGATTGTTGAGTTCAATTCCCTCTTAACATGTTTATACCAAAGTCAGGATTGTTATCAAGAAGTGAATAAACAGAGCAAAGCAGTAGATTTCAGTTTGATGTTGAAAATGCTTTCCAGTTTTATGAAAGCTATTAATTTACACCAATTAGGTGTTAAATATAATCTAATATAATGCTAAAAAAACAAAACTGAATTTCTTTCCAACTTAGTGCAGAGTAAGTCAGATTTCTGCAAAGTGACCTCCAGTTGGCCAGCTGAAAAAAAACGAGGGAGGAATGTACTTGATGAGTAGATGTCCTCACAGTATCTCAGGGTGAATGGGCCTACTATTTTGGAGAGGTAAAGATTTCAGTGTTCTAAATTGGGAGACATGTAGGCCTGAATTTGAAAGAAGCAATTTATTTGCCCTTTTTACTTCAGGCTGAGTGGTGGTTGTACATCATTTCATTAGGAAACAACAATAAAAGAAATCTTTCCAGCTGAGCAACCACAAACAAGGGACAACTTTCAAATATTACACGTTCCTCAACTGTAATATAGGAACAAAGTAATATTATATAACCTAGGTTGGTTTTTTTAACTTCAGAGTACTCAGTACCCTTTCAATTGATTATGTTTTGAAAATATTTTATGTAAATTAAATGTCATCTTAAAATATTGCTGTTTATGCTACACTGGGAAAAGATCTCCTTAAATTATTAATTTAATAAATTATTGAAGAATATTAATCATAACTAAAATGTAGCATGCTCTAGTTACATTTATACACTTGAAATACTTTAGAATATATACTTAATATATGTGTAGTATGGAATTTATGCAATCCAAGGGTAAGCATCATGATCTCCTTAGGAGGAGATTGTACAGGAAAGTCTTCTGTGAATTCATTCAAGGAACAGAAAAAGAAATCATAAGAAAAAAATAGATTTCAAAAGGGAATTAGTAGCATTAGTAATTTTTATGTATGGTATGTAAAAATTGTGTTCCTGATTCTATTATGTGTGGTGCTACATCAGATGTTGTAAGTACTTCAGAATTAGCTAACAAACTCTGCCTTTTCTCCTGAAGGCACTACATACCAGCAAAATAATCCCAACTTCATTAAACTTTGCAGCAAATGGTTCATGTTAATTATACAAACGAAATACCTGGTAAATGATTTTCATGTTCCTAATACAACAGAAGACAAATTATGGTTTAAGGCTCTAAGTAATTTTGCAGCTAGATTACCTAATAATTGTATTTGAGTTCACACATCAGGTTTTTGCAAAGCCAGACATGTGCAAGCTGAAACTGGAGCGGAGTCAAACCAAAACACACGTTACTCTGCAAATATTAAAAAGCTCCCATCCCTGTGTGTTGGTTATTCAGAAGTAGCATGAAGCTTGCAAACTAGTGCCAGCTACAATCCTGAATATACCAGCATGACCAAACCTGCTAGTGAAGCCACATGACAGCCTGCTGGGTGCAGATTTGCACTCCTCACAGTAGTCATCTTCTGTAAGTCAAGACAGAACTCTAAATATTGTCAATAAACTGAGGGTCAGTCACTGCAGGCACAAGTGAATTCCTACTACTCATTATTTTGTGGCTACAGAAAACAATTATGAGCTGGCAATCCAGGGCAAGTAAATAATGAGGGTGTAAAATTAAGAGGTCTTTACCTGTGCTGGGACTGTGGACACTGAGCTAAAGTGCTGTATGGACTCCATCCCAGGAGCACTGACTTGGTTTTCCCAGTCAGTACAACCTTATTTTGATTCTATCCAGTAAAATATTGAAGTATATAGTTTCCTTCAGGGCCATACTCGCATGCTGTGCTGGATCTGGGACGCAGCAATTGCCTAAATGTAGGCACCTAGGGATGTTTGAGAAGCTGTAATGTGTCCTGCTTTGCCTTCAACTGCTAGTCCGGAATTGTGTGGGTGTTCCTGTATGTTCTGGGTTGTATCCACTACCCTTACTTCGAGCTCTTTCACACCTTAGCATCCAACATATCGCCAGATTATCTATATTTAAGCAACTGAATCAAGCTAAATATATTGATCAGTGTGTGCCTTGTGAAAGTTTTTCTTCTGCACTGTCTAAATATATTTTTGTGGCTACTTTGCACTTGAAGTAATAGACTTCATTTTTGTCATGTGCAAACCTGCAGTTGTTTTTGAAGTGTAATTCACAGGCTCCTTTAAACTATTAATGCATTTAATACAATATTTTGAATCTTATAAAATGTCAAGAAATTAGTTGACTGAAGAATGTATTTTACTTGAAATTTTGAGTGTAAAATTGGGCAACTAATAATGATGATGCAATTACAGAATAAACCCAACAAGCTAAGTCAATATTAAGAGGATAACAGAGCACCAACTGAAAGTTGTATAGCATGTCATGAGAAATGTGAAGGACAGCCTTTCAAGGGAGTCAAGGATGTATCAGGAGGACCAAGTAATGGAGTCCAGAGCAGGAGCATAAATGAGGGCTTAGGAATTTTGGAGTTCAACTGTTTGAGAAAATGTATCAAGCAGAAAGTAAAACCAATAGCCTTCCTTTATACAAATAGCATAAATAAATATATGCTATGTCAGGATTTCAGTTTGAGGAAAATTGAGCGTGAGTAGTGCAGACCTGCCAGAACCTGACAGTAAACTTGTGACAGGCAGCAGGCCAGGACTCATCATTGAGCTTTTTCTGTTCTCATGACCTGGAAATGATTTTGCAGTAAAATACCTGAACTTCCTTTGATTTATAACTGAGTAGCTTTCTACAAGCTGGGAAGGTAAACTAAGTTCAAACTGCTTGGTAATGCAAAGAAAGCAGTGTCCTGTTCAGTGTTTTTGGATCAATGCATATGATGAATTCTTCGTATTCTGATGTTAAGTAAATGTGATTTTTTTTCTTCTAGCTGTGAGTTGCTTTTATGTTGTTTTGTGTGAGCATGTAGATGTTTTGTAGGAGGAAGATAGGATTTGGGAAATGTTTAGATGCTTTTGATACTAGAATGCTCATGTTAGGCTTTCCTTGAAAACTGGAGAGATGCATCTGCGCTTAATTAAAGCTTGATTACTAATAAAGCATTTTGAAATGGAAAACTAGACCTCAGCAATAAGAAGGAACAGTCTGATGCAGATGAGGTTAATGTCATGAAACTAAAATAGAATTAATGCTGTGTTGCTCATTAAGACCTTATTTAATTTTATGAAAAGTTAGCTGTTAAAAGTCTGAAACATGACTAAACAGTACATTTATTACCAGAGCTGACTGCTATTAAGCTCATATTTTATATGTAGAAGGCTGTAACCTCTCAGAAACAATAGATTAAATGCAGCCAAAATGTGGGAGGATGTTTTCTGTGCAGGAGAGATGAGCAGACTGGCTTGCAGAAACACATGTGCAGTTATTGCATTGTATGCTCACTCCTCTGAGTGAAATGTGCATTTGAGCCTGCAGCTGAGCCCTTTACTCAGCTCTGTGGCTTATATTTGTTTGGTCCTCTTGGACTGGCCGAGTCTGTCTACCCAAATGGGAGGTGTGTGAGGCTTTACAGAGCAGAAATATACAAACCCATATAAAAAACTGTTGAGCAAGGCCTTGTTTACTTGTGCAGTGTTATCTGGGATCTTCCAGTCTGCGAAAATGATGTAGTCCTCAAACCTGTGAGTTACAGGTTATTTTTGAAGTAGAAAGTTCTAACAGCTTGTGATGCCTCCACTTGCTTTTTATTGGTTTGATTTTAAAAATTTAGAGGGACGTATAAGATTTACTGGGTACTCTGTATGGAAGGCTGTGGCAGCTGTCATTTCTGTAGAGATTATGAAACCCTGTCACTGAAACCGAGTCCTCATGTACTCATTAGACTCACAAATGAAATGGCATTGCAGTAACTCCATCACATCTTTCAGCAAGTAGAACTCAATGGGAGTTTGCTGAAGTCTTGTTGAACTGATGCAAGCCATGGAGGGGGCTTGGATCTACTGGGACAGGGTATCCAGCCACATGCTGCCTTTTTCACCTGTAAGGTTCATGTTCTGTGTGACTCAGACCTTGCTGGGAGGTGTGATCCAGCCACCACAACCTTAAAAGCTGCAGGACTCAGTGTCAGTGGATTGGGCTGCAGTGATGGGAACATAACAAAGGTCTCTTTCAGATGATTGGGACAATAGACCATAAAAGTCTTCCTGACTGTCAGGAATTACAGAGTTAAGGACACAGTTTTAGCAAGGGACAACATTATAATTCAGGAACACCTAAATAGATTATTTCAGCTGTAGCTGAACTTTTCTATAAATTGGCCTGAAATTTCTAGAATTGAGATGACATTTTTCTGCACTTCTGTTTTGGGTAGAACCCCATTAATTTTACGGTAAAAGGCAAATGTATGCATGTCTGTGGACATTTCTGCTCTTATTTTTCCTTAATTTGTAGATTTTTAGATGGATAATCTTCTCTGATTCAGTCTTTAGCATAAAAAGAAGTTCTACAACTGACAAATAATGAATAAACCTGTTTATAATGGTAGGCTCTTCTTATAGTTATCCTCTGTCTGTTTAGCTTCAGCTGCTTAAAACTGCAGTGCTTTAATGGTTAGCAGGTGTATTGATAATTAAATAATAAAGCATCAATTAAGTAATAAATACCAAAGGTGCTTTTAGATTATTAGCAGCCACCAAATGAGTTTCTGCATTCTAAATGAATCTGTGAACTGTTTCAGTAATATGAGATGAAATACATTTGAAAACTGATTTTGTGTCAAAGTGAGCAAAAAGATACCTTTGTCCTCAATACCAAGATGATGTGTTTTCACCACTAGATAAATAATATGCATTTATTCATGCCAATGTTGAAAACTTGCCTGGATCTTACTGCGAAGTATGTGTGTGAGATAAGAGTTACAACAGTGATGGTTGACCTTGTGTCCATTGGGGTTGTGCAGTGCATTTTCTAGTGCATTTTCCCGCTGTGGAAAAAAAAGCCCAACAAAATGAAAACTAAACATATCTGTTCCGCTCCCAGTGAAAGAAACTGAATTTGTACTTATAAAGATTTGGTTTTGTAGTAACAGTTATCTTAGTCTATATTTATTCTTTTCTAACCACCCTCGATTATACCAGGTAAGGTATGAAGAGGGTAGGACTAGTTGGAAAGCTGGTAGCCTAGATGGAGAGGGAGAACAGCAGGACTTGAGAGGACAATAGAGTATTTTAGGGAATGCTGAAGGAATATTTTAGGCATTGAATGGTACTGAAATTCCAGGGACAGAAGGAATCTCTAGTTTTAAGAAGAGTACGAAGCATCTTCAAACTCATCATGAAATTGTGGGAAGAGAGAGGGTAATGCATCATCTACACATTACTCCTTGGTACTGATGGATGTGATTATGGTTGGATCATATGTAAGGTAGAAATGGGTAGAATTCATCCTAATATTCCATTTAATAATGGAATCATAATTATGCTTATAATAATCTTTGAAAGGTGTTTTATTATTATGGTTAGGATAAATCTGTTTTGCTCATGAACAACGGGGGAACAGAGTATTTCCTGATTCATGATGAAAACCATGAATGTTAGACTAGTCAATGTGTATAATTTATTATCTCTCTATAAATTAAACTTTAGTTCTAGATGAAGATTTTAAAACTATTGCCTTTTATTTGTATTGTACACACTTTATTCATTGCTTTGAATTGCACAGTGATACATATTTATTCAAAATAAGAAGGATTTAGAACATATAATGAGTGTATTTGATATATCTGGAAAGGTCCAACCCAAATACAACATGGTGTAAGACAGTTTCTAAAGGCCTTTTTGTAGCGTTGCTTTTAGAAATTTCCAAACCTGTTCACAGTCTGTAAGGAAAGATGATACTGACCTGACTTCAGAGGTAAATGGCAGCTAAGAAGTAAGGTTCAAGAGTTTTAAAGCAACTGATCTGAAACTCTGAAAAATTAATACTAGTTTGCCATAGTGGGCTTAGAAATTTTCAGCTAATGGACTGAGTGGTGGTGTTGAGCTTCTTGAACATTGTTGTGGTTCATTAATGTGAAATAATGTATCTTCACAGGAAAAACAGAGTGTAGTGGACTCTAAACCAGTGTAAAGACACAGAGTTATTTGAAGTGTGTGAATCCATCTCCTTTTGCTGTCATTGCTACAAATATATGGATTTTTGCCTTACTGCAAACTAGATGTAAATTCTAAGTTGGTTGTTTATATATATATATATA
>NW_008676844.1:0-544 GCF_000695815.1 Acanthisitta chloris | reverse complement strand
AGGAATTTTTTCCCCATTTTTTTTTTTTCCCCATTTTTTTTTTTACCTTCCACCCGAATTTTCGCTTTCCGACTCAAAACACTTCCCATTCCATCCAAAAAAACTTGACATTGATAAATTCCTTCATCAGGTTTATGATGTTTGGAATGTAAAAAATTCCTAATAAAAAGAGATCCATTAGAAAATTGAAATTTTCTTTCATCTCCAGGAAAATCCAAAAAAATGGAATCTTTTTTCCAACGAATTCGAAGAGGAAAAAAAGGAATAGAATGAACTAAACATTCCAAAGAAATATTTGATCCTCTTGGAACGATTTGATCCGAAGGTTCTCGAAGGAATTCCAAGGAGGTAAAAGATTTTTCCGGATGAGCTGTCGGGAAAAAAAAAATTGGAATTAAAAAAGAGAAAATTTGGGTTAAGGAGAGGTGAAAAGATTGGAAGGATAGGGGGAAAATTGGGAAAAATGGGGGGAAATTAAAAAAAAATGGGGAAAAATTGGAAAAAAATTGGGGAAAATGGGGAAAAAATGGGGGAAAATTGGGGG
>NW_008676843.1:0-3452 GCF_000695815.1 Acanthisitta chloris | reverse complement strand
ACCCTGATGGTTCTGTGATTCCATGATGTGCTGTCTTTCAGGCAGAGTAGGACATACCTGCCTGTGGTTTGCTCACAGGATATTCTGTTACGTGTTGAGTAGCCAGTGAGGCTATAAATGTGATCTGTGAGAGAATGGTCATGCTCCTGAGCTTCCTGTAACCATATGTAAGGGATGTCATTTACTCTAAGTGTGATTTTAACATGGGCTTGGCACATGGAACTGCACTTTAACATTCCATCAGGGTCTGAGTTGGTTCTTCAGGTCCCTTGCTGTGTTTCTCAGCCCTCTGTAGGAGAAGGTTGCCAGAATCACAGTAAGATTTCCCAGGTAAATAAGGGGTTTGCTTCTTTTTATGGGATCATTAACACTTTACATTTCTAACAGGATGCAAATGCTAAGATATTTTTAAGTCCTTTACCCATATGCTTCTGTCTCCTGTTGATAAAAATGCCACTGCAGCCACTGAGCTGAGAAAACCTAACCTGCTACTGCATTGCCCCTGAAGTCTTTGCCCTTGTTCCCCTGAAGTCTCTGCTGCTGTTTTGTGAGGGGAGAAATGGCATTTCTAAAGGTTTGCTCTAGCTTACTGTTTTGAGGGAAGATGATTTTTAACATGCATTAGAGTGCTGGTACGACTGAGGTCTTAGAGGTGTGTTTGGTATGGATTTTAAACGTCCAGACCTGACAAAGAACAATTGGCAGGGTTTGGGTTTTCTTTGCTTGTTGTTTCTTTAATCTTTTATTGAAAATTTTTGTCTTCTTCTAATCATTTCTCCTTCCCCCCTTCTGTTTTTGGCCTCTGTTCAGATACTGTGTTCTGTGCAGCCTCTTACGAGGTGCTCGTACATAGACCTGGGTGTCTGAGAATTACTGAGTTTGAGCGTTGGAGACTTTGGGACATTTGGCTTATGCTGAGACAAGAAATTTGTTTCTTTTAGGAGAAATCTAAATTTCCTGTGACTTCTCGTGAGAAGTTGTTCATGTTTAGAGAGCAGAAGTCATGGTAAGGTTTTTCAGAACGAAAAGAGACCTTAGTGAATGAAGTAGAATCACAGAACCATCAAGGTTGGAGGAGACCTCTATGATCATCCAGTCCAACCATTAACCTGTCACTGTTGGAACCCCTAAACCCTAAACCAGATCCTCCAGTGCCAGATCCAGATGCCTCTTCAACACCTCCAGGGATGGTGACTCCACCACCTCCCTGAGTAATATTCCTGTCCTGAACACCCTACCACCCTTCCAGTAGAAGCAACCAAGAAAATCGAGGGTGCAAGAAACAAGATGAAGAAGTAACATTTATAAAGGAAGATAAATCCCAGTTATTATGCAAACAGTTTAAGGAAAAGCAAGTTATAAATTGCAATTATCTAATTACTGTGTAAATACTAAGAATATGAAGGAGAGAGCAAAATATATCAGCATGGCTGTTGGAATCACGTGGGACTTCTTTGGCATTCCCTTTGCATTGTAGTGTAGTAATGGGTTATTCTTAACCCACGGTGGTTTATCATGGTACCAAATAATATGATGAATTTGGAGGGGGTGTGTGTGTGTGAGAGAGAGAGAGAGAGAGAGAGAGAGAGAGAGAGAGAGAGAGTGAGTGAGAGTGTGCGTGTGCGTGTGTCTGCGTGTGCACTTGCTTGAGGAAAGGAAAATGCTTCAACTCATATAGTTACCAAAATCCTTGTATTACAAAATAGAGGCTTTCATTTCACCTCTCTGCAACTCCCTGCCAGGGTTGGAGAGAGATGGGGGATGCCTGTCCTGCCACGGCTGCAGGGAGAGGACTAGAGGGAATGGCCTTGAGCTGAGCCAGGGCAGGGTGAGATTGGATGTGAGGAGAAATGTTTTCCCTGTGAGGGTGTTGAGGTCCTGGGATATTGCCCAGGGAGGTGGTGGAGTCACCATCCCTGGAGGTGTTTGTGAGGCATCTGGGTCTGGCACTGGAGGATCTGGTTTAGGGGTTCCAGGAGTGACAGGTTAATGGTTGGACTGGATGATCTTGGAGGTCTCCTCCAGCCTTGGTGGTTTGATGATTCAGTTAAAACTCCTCTGAATTTTGTGTTTAGAAAGTGATAATGACTTGTGTGTTAAACCTCTCTGTACCAGGTTCACCCTGTCATGCTGTTGCTTTGGTTAATTTCTGTGGTATGGTGGCTCAGAGGTGTCTTTTATACCCCATAAATGCATGGGAAGGCACTAATTGGTTTCAGCCTGATACAAGGTTTGGAGTCAGCCTCATGTCAAGTTCCCAGTGCTGTGCAGGTGGATTATGCTGTGAGTTTATGTAGCCTTGGCATATGTGTGCATTTATCAAACCTTCCTCAGGGTAATGCCTTATCAAGGGCCATGACACCACGTGCTGCGACACTTAGCTTCCAGTGACTTCCCAGTGCACATCTGTGCTGGGCTTTCTCCTTCCAACACGACGAGGTGCTCAGGGCCTGCAGCTCTGCTTACCTCTCAGTTTGGGCAGTGATTTGTTTGCTAACTACCTCACAGAAATCAATGAATTTATTGTGAAACGATGCTTATGTGCACACAGAATTTGAGCTAAGCTGTGGGAAGTTAAGCCACATCCCTGAAGCTCTTGGGCCTGGCTGCTTTTCCCTGGCAGGGCTATACTTCACTTTGAGGGTAGAGGTTGAACCGAAGGCACCTTGAGTGTGGTTGCAGAGAGCACATGGCTGCGTTGCCAAAACCTCTCAAGTTCAGCCAAGGTTTTCCTCTTTGTGCTTTTCTCCTGGGGTAGGAAGGGGCTGCAGCTGTTTAATAAGCTACAGATAAACAAAGCTCGTTAACACAGGACCCTGGAATTGGTAATTATTAACTCCAGGTGCTGATGTTTTCCCACTGAGGTCTTAGGGTCATTTCTGATGTATTTCCTTGTTGGCAAACTGACTTGGGGGTGGAGTCAGAACGGGGTGGGGGTGACACCAGTAACCCTGCAGGTGACAGGAGCATATTGTACCCTGTGTGTGATCATTCTTTGTTAGGAGCTGCAGGGACAGGACTAGGGGCAATGGGGACAAACTGAAAGAGGGAATTCATGTTAGATATTAGGAAAAAGGTTTCTCCTGTGAGAGTGGTGAGAACAGGTTGCCCAGGGAGGCTGTGGCTGCCCCAACCCTTACAGTGTTCACAGCCAGGTTGGATGAAGCCTTGAGTAACCTGTTGTGGTGGGAGGTGTCCCTGCCCAGGGCAGGGGGTTTCCATTCCAACCCCTAAAATGCTGTGACTCTCCGATCCCCAGGAGGGGCTGTCCCTGCAGCACGGGCCGCATGTGAGCAGCGTTTGAAGCAATTAGGAAGCAGTAAGCAGCGAGGACCGGGGAGTTCCCACGATGCTCCATCCATCCATCCATCCGAGCGCGGGGCGGGACCGAGGGATGTGATCAGCGTTCAAAGCAGTTAGGGAGCAGCGAGTGGCGAGGGTTAGCGGTGTTC
>NW_008676842.1:10896-11118 GCF_000695815.1 Acanthisitta chloris | reverse complement strand
GGGCTGCAGCAGCGTCCTACGGGGCTGCTCTGACACCTGGTGGCAGGAGGCTTGGCCAGCATGGGATAGGTCCAGCAGCCAAAACTGTCCCTGTCCCCATCCCCATCCCACATCTCCATTCCCATCACATCCTTGTCCCCAGGCCTGCCCCCATCCCATCCCCAGCCCTGTCCCTGTTCCCAGCTGTGTCCCCAGACCCAGCCCTGTCCCCAGTCCTACAGG
>NW_008676842.1:9614-10874 GCF_000695815.1 Acanthisitta chloris | reverse complement strand
AAGCTTCTTCTTAACACCCAGGTAGACCTTCAGGTTTCGGACAGGCCACTCTTTCTCTGGCTTGTGGCTCTGGGGGGACAGGGAACCAGCACTGGGTCAATGGCTGCCAGACTTGTCCACACCTGCCACAGTCCCCACTGATGCTGGGATGGGGTCCATCCCCCCAGCAGGGAGGAAAAACCGTAGCAATGCGGAAACAGGGACAAGGGTGAAGACCGGGATGGAGCAAAGCAGGTTCCTGTCACCCATGGCAAGGGCCACATGTAACAGGAAGAGAACACAGGGGGCTTGTCCCTATGGCACAGTCCCTCAGGGAGGGTACCAGTTGCCTTTAGAGCTGGGACCAGCACTGGCATGTTGTGACAGGGTCTCAAGAGCCCAGCCAGATGTCCCCCATTGGCACCCCCCTATCACACCCCTCTTCAGCATGACAGCTGTAGCCATGGCAGCAGCAGTCCCAGACCCACTTTGCCTGGAGCACATCCCTAAATGTTCCACTGCCATCACAGCACGGCACAGTACGAGGACCCCTCTGGTGCCATGCTCCAGCAGTGGGTGCCACGCTGGGGACCCCAGGGACCCCCCATCCACATTCATGTGCAAGTGGCGTTGACTTACAAGAGCCCAATCCAATGCCCGCGGGATGGGGAAGCAGCTGAGCCCATCCCCATCCCTTTCCCCTGACCCAGCTCTGGCTGCCTGGAGTGAGGGGCAGCAGGATCCCCAAACCAGAGGGACCAGATTATGCTGGGGCTAATGGGGAGGGATGGTAGCACAGGGGTCAGCTCCAGTGATTGGCTCACACGTGCTGCAGGATTGGATTTGGATTGACCCCAGACTGGATTTGGGATCAAACCTGGGCAAGCTTGTAAGGGCAGAGGGCATGGGAGCCCCTGCACCCCAGCTGAGCCCCCCAATCCCCTACTCACACTCTCCAAGGGGGGGCTCCGCTGCCTCAGGCTCTGTTCAACAGAGGATAGGGGTTAAGGCAGAGGTGGGAGACCCCTCCCCGCATCTCCCCAGTGCCCAAAGGCAGGGCATGGGGATGGAGTGGCCATGTGCCAGGGTGCAATGTCAAATCAGGGGAAGCAGGGACAAGGGGGCGGGAAGCGGCTGTCGTAGCACAGCCAGAATACCAGTGTGTCCCCCTCAGCCCTGGCACTGACCAGGAGCTTCAGAATCTGCTCCAGGAAAGCTCTGGATCTGTGAGAGCAACGGTGCTTCTGGGGTCAGCACTGGCACTGCACACACTGCCCATCG
>NW_008676842.1:6798-9150 GCF_000695815.1 Acanthisitta chloris | reverse complement strand
CTGCCTGCACTGCCCATGCCATGCCAGCCCCACCACTGCCTGCACTGCCTGTTGCTGCCTGTGCTATTCAAGTCCCACCACTGCCTCCACTGTCTGCCACTGCCTGAGGAATGCCAGCCCGCATTGATCCTTGGTCCTCAGGGACTCCCCACACAGAGTCCCAGTGTGTCAGGGCTGAGAAGGAAAGTGAAGGCAGGGCTTACCCGCACTTCCTTGTAGAGGCGCAGGCAGGAGTGGTTGAGGATGAAGTAGCGATCGTGGAAGCCAGTGCTCAGCCCGAGCCCCAGCAGGTTCCTCTCCTCCCGGAATTTCATCATGCCGTGCTTGCAGTCACCCACTCTGCTGGCTGGGGGCACATGCCTGAGCGGCTCCAGCCCCCCAGAGGGGTCAGGCCCCCCAGGAAGGGTGTGGGGTGCAGCCAGACCCTTGCTCCCATCACAGCAGCCCTCCAGCTGCTGTAGAGCCCCCGGAGCTGCCCCTCTGCTCCCAGCCCAGGTGGGGCAGGCAGGACCAGCTCCCTCATTGTGCTGGGCACAGCATTTGGCTGTGACCCCATACTGAGGGGCTCCCAGCCACATGCTAATTGGACTGGTGCCCACTTCACTTGCATGGATCTCATCCCATCCAGTCCCACCCCATCTCACTCCACTTCCCCATCCCCATCCCCATTCCCTTCCCCTCCACTCTGCATCCCCATCCCTTTCCAGTCCCAGCCCCTCTCCTTGCCCAGCCCATGGCCCCTGGCTCTCACCGAGGTAGATGAGCATGTTCTCCATAGACATCTGTTTCTTCACCACCAGGTAACTCTCTGTCCCCAGGCAGTGCAGGATGGGCAGGACTTTCTCCGAGTAATGCAAGGGCCGTTCTGTCAGACAGGGAACAGGCAGGTCTCAAGCAGTAGCCCCAGGGCCAGCTCTCACCCAGTGTGGGGGTCACACCTGTGTCTTGAGGGTCTGCCATGGTCCCACCACTAAACCATGTCCCCAAGTGCCACATCTACCTGTCTTTTAAATCCCCCCAGGGATGAAGACTCCATCACTGCCCTGGGCAACCTGTGTCAGGGCTTGACCACCCTTTCCTTTCAAGGAAGGAATTTTCCCTCATATCCAACCTAAACCTCCTCTGACACAACTTGAGGCCATTTCCTCTTGTCCTGTCACTTGTTACCAGGGAGAAGAGACTGACTCCCACCCACTGGCAGCAGGAGCTTGAGGCACCAGCAGGCAGGAAATTCCAGCCCATCCGCAGCACCTCACCATATGCAAGCTGGATGCAGTGAGCAACCTTCCCCTGAGTGCCTGGAGCCCATCCCAACATTGGTCAATGGTGCAGTCATCATGGGAGCTTTTTCATACCCATCGCTATATCCATCTGCATCTTCATCTCCATCATCTTCATCACCTTCTCTATCCTCATCCCCACTTCATCCCTATCTCTATCTTTATCCCCATCTGCAACCACATCTCCATCACCTTCTCCATCCCCATCCCTGCCTTCCTCTCCATCACCCTCATGCCGTCATACCAACCTGCCTCCTCCCTCTCATTCACTTCAAAGCAACTCCAGTAGTCCTTCTCCTTCATGCTGATTTTCCTCCGGTCCAGGATCTCGAAGGTGAGCTCCTCGGCTGTCATTGTGGCTGGGATCTGGGAGGACAGGTCTCCATCAGCTGGTGCCCAGGGCCCTTGCATCCTCATGCCACAGAGATGCCAGCTCAGCGTGTGTCCCCATACCACCCCAGAGGTCTGGGCACACAGTGAGGGGTTCCCTATCCCCTCTTCACCCTCTGTGTCCTCCACCCGCCCCACTGCTTACTTTGACGTGCTGCTCTGTCTCCGTCTTCTTCTCCTCCAGGTAGACAGTGCAGATGAAGTCCCCAGCTTGCTGGAAGGACACAGGAAAGTGCTTTAATCTGCAGCTTCCTATGTGTGGGCAATATCCCCCCACCAGCGTGGACAATCCCTGCCCAGGGCATCTCCAGGAGATGCTGGACCAGGCACTGGGGACCCCAGGTGAAGAGGTTCCCATGTCCAAGACCCACCTGCGTCCCACTGGATGATGCCTCCCGCATTTTCATGATGGCCATGATTTCATCCTGCTGCTTCTTCATCTCTTCGTCGTTGACCTGCCAAGTGAGAGGGGCCATCACTACTGACCAGACCACCCTGGCTCCAGGCTTGGGGTTTCCAGGGTTTTCAAGGACACAGTCACCCCTCCCCTCATCTCCAAAGCAGACAGAGCAGACCCAGCTTCCTCCTCCTTCCACCTCCACTGGGAATGTCCACACATTGGCCTGACCCAGGGGTGAACCTACATTAAAGATCTCCACGTAGTGACTGATGAGGTCCTCCA
>NW_008676842.1:5177-6772 GCF_000695815.1 Acanthisitta chloris | reverse complement strand
GCGTGGGCCCGAAGACGATGGCCAGGTTGTGCGTGTTCATCTGGTTCTCCCCAGAGAAGCACTGGACCCTGTGGGGAACTCCATCAAGATTCCCATCCCAGAGGCCCCCAGGATCTTCCCTTCAACCCCTCAAGCCAGGACACAGCTTGACCCATAATCCCTCTCCTTTCCTTCCTGGGGATGTGAACTAAGGGATGAGGGCTCTCTCACAGCCCGCCCAGGACCCTGCAGTGGACGGGGCAATGCCCCACAGGGACTCAGGGAGCCTTGGCTCGGCCGTGCCATACCGAAAGAGGTGGTTGATGAGCGCCTTCAGCGTGGCCCTGTTCACCGGTGGGAGAATGCCCAGGAGTCGCCGGTACTCGCCAACCTTTGCCTGCTTATCCTCCAGCACTAACAGAGGAGCATGAGGGAGAAGATGAACACAGTGGAGCACAAAGAGGAGATTAAGACTCAGGCCCCCACCATCCCCTCTACAGACCCCACCTCAGACCCTCCCGTGCCACCATGGGGACGGAGCATCCCAGATCCATGGGGCCAGAGCATCCCAGATCTGTAGGGCTGCAGCATGACAGGGCTGGAGCATCCCAGCTGCCTACGGCTGAAGCATCCCAGCATCATGAGGCTGGAGTATGCCAGTTCCATAGGGCTGGAGCATCCCAGGACTGGAGCACTGCAGCTTCACAGGGCCAGAACATCTCAGCTCTATGGGGCTGGAGCTTCACAGGGCCAGAGCATCTGAGCTCCATGGGGCTGGACCATCCCAGCTTCACAGGGCCAGAGCATCTGAGCTCCATGGGGCTGGAGAATCCTAGCTCCACAGGGCCGTAGCTTGTGTCTGTTTCTCCACTGGGTGCATCAATCCCCAGTGTCCAGGGACTGGATCCAGACGAGGAGGGTCTGTCTGTCTGCCCTAGCTCAGCCCCAACTGTGCCAGAGCATGGGTTTGCGCAGGAGCTGTGTGGATGCACTCCACTCCCCACCCACCACTCAAGACCCTGGCACAGGGAAACACATGGAGCCCAGATGTGTGCCTCCAGTCCATGGAGGGGACAAAGGGGCTGCACAGAACGAGGGAGCCCTCTCCTCTGTCTGCCACCCCCCAGCAGTCCCCAGGGCTCACCCGTGGCCTGCAGCCAGTCTGGGCCCCACCGCCGGGTGAAGAGCCCATCCCCAAGGTCACGGAAGAAGCGTTTGAGGGTGTTGGCCACGTCATCCACCTGGTGCTCGCCCTCCTTCAAGCGGACACAGCGTGCATCCCGCTGCAGCACCTCCAACAGGCTGGTGGTCTTGGAGTTCTGCCCGCTCTTGCGGTAGATGCCCTCAGATGTCAGCCCTGTAATGGAGCCCATGAGGATGAGACCTCCTCTGTGGGGGACAGGCCCTCCTCCTGGTCCCCCAGCTCCCCATCAAACGCTGCGAGGTGCCACAGAGCATCCCACCCCACAGGTGTTCCTCTGACTGGAGCCAAAGCCCAGCTACAGATGGAGCCCTCCCACAGAGCTGGCACAGATGTTCAGGGAAGAAGGGAAACACATGTCACGAGCACATCAGGTCTCAGCCTACCAAACTGACAGAGTGGCTCAAATGCCACA
>NW_008676842.1:0-5117 GCF_000695815.1 Acanthisitta chloris | reverse complement strand
TGCTGGCCCGTACCGCACTGGGTGATGTAGTCGATGCAGCGGTCCACCAGCAGTGGGACGTCTGACTCTGTCAACTGCTGCTCTGACAAGGTATCTCCCGAGCTGCCTGCAGCCTTCTGGATGGCGTGAACCCAGCCCAGGAAATCCAGCTTCCGCTCCCCTTGGATGTACAGTGTCCTGCCAGCATGCCTGGCCTCAGCAGGGGACTAGGCACCCCCTACTCAGACCCCACTGCATGGCTAGGACTCCCAGGAAGACTGGCCCTGGGGGCCTGCTGGTGGTCCAAGCTTAATTTTAGGGTTCTCCAGTCATGGCAGGGAGGGTAAAGACACCCCAGAACAAGGAGGGCCTTGGGCAGGGTGTGGTATTTTGCCGCGGGTGGGGAAGGGCAGGGGGTGTGTCTGACCACCCCACCCTCTGCTCTTACCTCCGCCTCTCCACCAGCACCAGCACCTCATGATCCCCCTGGATGGCTGGAAGGGAAGGAGGGAAGCCCATCACCTACAGGAACATGGGGCGTCCCAGGCCCCCTAGACCCACATACTGTGGGGAGCTGTGCCAATAGCTCAAGCTCCAGTCCAAATGGGACAAGCAGCTATGTTGCAGGGATGGGGAAGAAGATGGAGAGGGGGAACAGGATGGCGAGAAGAGGACAAGGAGAATGAAAAGTGACTGCATCCCCGCTCATCAAAGGGACACCAGGCTCCACAGGAGCAGCACCCACCGCCTCCCACCAAAAGCTTGGCTGCACCCTGGGGCAGGATTTGGGGAACAGCCCCTCCCTCCCAGCCAGGGGTTCCCACTGGTGGGGCAGGGGCACGCACAGAGCTCCTGCAGCTTGCGCAGCTGGAGAGGCTCCTGTCGCCGTCCATCCTCGGAACAGACATGGAGCGCAGAGCCAGACAGAGCGAACCAGCCCTCCTGGGCACGCTCCAGGGTGAGACCCCCCTTGTAGTGCAGCCTGCCAAGCCGCTCGAAGTCCAGTGCCAGCAGCTCCTCAGCACGGGGATGGATGAAGGACTGAGACAGGGAGGAGAGGGATCCATCACTACCATGGCTCCTGGCTGCCAACAGTCACCCCAACCCTCTGTGTCCCACCTTGGCAATGGACTTGAGCCATTCCCGAGCGGAGTCAGGGCTCTCCAACCCGAAGAGGTACAGCCGCTCCGCCTCGGTGTACACCTCAAATGTGCTCTCGATCCTACAGGAGGGAGAAAAAGCGGAGCTTGGGTGCCCAAAAGGGGTGCAATGGAGCTGGGTGGGCGACAGGGGTGTCCTGAGGGTGGGAGCATCCCACTGCATGGCTGCAGATGGCTCTACCAATAGCTGATCTGGTGTGGGATCCCCCCAACATGGTTCTGGGCCCTCCAGCATTCCTGTGCTGTCAGGCACACTCTGAGTGGGGGGCACAGGGGCTACACAGGTGTTACCAAGGGGCTACAAATGGGCTACAAGTGGGCTAGAAGGGGGTTGCAAATGGATTACAAAGCAGCTACAAAGAGGTTGCAAAGGTGTTACAGAAGGATTGCAAAGGGACTCCAAAGAGGCTGGAAAGGATATACACAGACTCCTTACAAGGCCAGTTGGATCAGGGACCACTGGTGGGGTTGGGAACCGTAGCCCCCTCATGCCACCCCCCAAAGGTGCTGCTACAGCCGTGGTAGGCCCTGCAGGAGCAGAGGGGATGTTGGAGTATTCTGTGGGGGGACAGCCTTACCCATGGGAGTGAGGTGGATTGTTCACCAGGCACACAATCTCCTCCACCCTGATCTCGCCGTTGGGCACAGTGTTGCGGTCGTTCTCATAGTAGCTGAGCACACCATCCTGCAGCGTGCACCACCGCCGGCTGAACTCTGCATGGCACAGGAGGGTGCTGGGTGGCCCCCCAGGCTCCAACTAGCCCCACAGTGCCCACCAAAGCAGCCTGGGTGGTCCGGCAGCATCCACTGGGTGTCCACCTGATGCAATCCCCCTTCTCGAACCAGGCTACCAGGTGCTGCTGCACTTCCCCACTGCCTTTTCAATGCCCAAGGGAGAAGGGCATCACCCCTCTCAGGGCTGGGTATGAGCCCCATAATCTCCTTTACCCCCATTTCCCTGCCCCACTGAGCACCACATACCTTCCAGGCCCTTCCGCTCAGTCATGGGCTTGGCCATGGAGGGGGTCTTGTAGAGGAAGCCGTTGTGGGTGACAGAGGGCAGGGACACAGTGTAGAACTTCTCTTTGCTGCCCGCCATCTCCAGGCGCGGCGGCTCTGCAAGCAGGAAGACCAGAGTGTTATGGGGGGCTGCACCTTGCTCCCCACACCCTCAAGGTAGCTGGGTCTTCCCCATCTTGATACAAGATGCATTCACACAGGCTACACTCCGAGCCCCCACCACAGCATGGCTGGGGTGCAAGGAGCAGCACCAGTCCACAAATCTAGGGCTGCCTGGGGGTCGTCGGGATCAGGCTTATCCACTGGGAGAGCATCCTGCATCCCACATTCTGCATACCCCCTGCAGCCCATCCCTGAACACTGAGCTGGGATGAGGACATTATGGGGAGGTGGGGACCACGCTCCCCCACCATTAAGGTTTTTCCCGGGCTGCCCTGGATCTTCGCTGCTCTGCAGGAGGCGCAGGGCAGAGCATCAGTGCTGCAGCTGAAATAACAGCCTAGGGCTCTGTCACTGCTTCCCTGTCTGACCACAGTCACGTCCCCCTGCCTCAGATTCCCCACCCTGCCTGCCAGTGAGAGGCATACCCCATAGTCCCCAGAATGAGGGAGAGATGGGGTCCAAGGACACCCCAAAGCATGCCCAGGTCAGAGTGTTAGGTGCCTGGAGCTCTAGAGATGAGGAATCCAGGAGGAGGCGGACCCCTGCTCCCCGAACCCAGCAATCCCAGGACACTGGAGGTTGCTGGCTCCAGTAGGATGAGCTCAGGAGTTGAATTTCTCTGGCTCACCGAGGCAGGGGGGAGGTCTCACCGCACTCCCAGACCCCTTTAGTGCTGACATGTCGGGAACAGCCAGGCCAGCCCCAATCCTGGGCACATTCCAACTTCCGCGGGATGGACTTGGCCGCCGAGGCAGGGAGGGAGGAGACGGCTCCAGCAGGCGTTGGCCGGCCCCCCACACCTCCGTCCCGCCTCCCCAAGAGTTCCGAGGCCGCAGACTCACCCCACATTAGGGCGAGGATCCCATGGGACTCGTCAGCCCACCCGGAGCGGGGCTCCGTGGGCAGGGTTGCACGTTCAACAGAATAGGAGAGGGGGCCTAGGGGGTCAGCCAGGGGAATGCTGGAGGTGGGGGCTGCTCAGCTGGCAGGAAGATGTCCCTTGAGACTGCCAGGTATGCCTGCAGCCTGCCAGGACGGTGAGGGAATACTGTCCCTTGTCCCTCACAGTGCCTGCAGCACCAGCCTGCAGCACCAGCGGGGCCAGACCTGTTTCCAACTGGATGGAGCCCCCAAGAGCAAGGGGGTTCCCCAAAGCTTCTCTTTCTTCTCCCTGGGTGTACAGACCCACCCTCCCAGTGACAGCAGATGGAGAGCCCCAAGCCAGGTAGCTACTGGGCAGGACCCCGTGCTGGGACCAGCTCAAAACATGGCTGTGTCCCCTGGGACACCCTGACAGCAACTTCAGGAATACCCTCAGGGAGTTTGAGCCCCTGGTGAGGCTTCGGGAGGGGGAGGTCAGGCCTTACCTGAGGTTTTGTTGTGGAGCAGGAACTCCATCTGCAGTCGCTGCCCACTCCTCTCAGCCAGGGCCAGGGGAGTTGGGCACTGAGGGTCCCCAGTGGCACAGGTCAGCGACGCCCCACAGAAGAGCAGAGCCTGTGTCTCCGCCAGGTCACTGGTAGTGACAGCCACGCACAGAGCCTGCAGCAGAGCCAAGAGGCCAGCAGTGAGACCAAAAGCTCCTGAAGGTAGAGGAGAAGGGCCCCCCAGCAAAAGGAGACGGGTGAGTGCAGCAAGCTGCAGGACCTCCAGCCACCTCCCGGCCGCCTGGCCAGGACAAAGGAGGCTCAAACTAAGAGAAAAAGTTTGGAGCAGGCAGTGAATCCCTCCCTTAAGGAGCCGGGGTGAAGTCATACGGCAGCGGGGCGGGACGGCTGAGCCGGAGTAGGAAAACAAACAAGCCCACATGCGAATTCCCGCGGCCGCTCGGGCCCCCCATGTGCCCCCAGCGCCTGTGCAAACACCAGCAAAGCCATGGTGGAGCAGGAGGCAAAGACCAGGGCCTGGAGCACCGGGATGGAATTCCCTGTGCAACGCCCATGTCTGGCACCCTGCCAGCAGCCGGCACCAGGAGTGGGTACTGTGGATGGAGATTAGAGGTGCTGGCCAGGTGCCCTGGGGAAGGGTTTAAAGCTGCCTCAGCTGGGGTGTGCCCCCAGCATCAGCCCCCCTTAAGCACCAACCAGCCCAGAGCTGGACCCCAAAACAATCTCCAAGCCAGGGGAGGTGAACCCTGAGGCTGCATGTCTGTGGGAGGCGGATCCCGCTTCAGATCGGGCTCTCCAGCCTGGGCATGAAGCTGACTGTGCCTCATCACAGAAATGACACCTTGTCCCCACAGCCGGCTCATCCCTCCTGGAGACCCCAGGCTTTGGCTCGGGGGGCACAGTGGGGACATTGGGTGTACATTGTGGGCTGTGGAGATAACAGGCAGGGATAAGACAGGGAGTGGTGGGCAGTCTGTTTGTACACAGACCTCGCTCCCCAAAACAGCCTCAGGATTCCAGCTCAGGTCCCCAAAACAGCCTCAGGAATCCTGCTCAGCACCACTTTGTGCCCAGGCAGGACCCCCAAGAGGGTGCCCAGCCCTGGGGGCAACTGACCCTGTCGAGCTCCTCCTGGTTGCCGAAGAGTGGGTGGTAGTGGCGGTACTTGCCCTCCCGGTATTTGGCGATGAGGAAGCGTCTCCTCTCCCGGCTGCTGCTGGTGGGGCTGATGGCCTCACTGGGGGGCACGTTGGCAGCCCAAAACTGGTTGGCCACTGCGTTGCCAAACTGCTGGAAGAGCTGTGGGGACAAGGAGACGTCGACGTGACAACGCTGCGGGGAGTTTGTCAGGGGGGCTTAGCTGGGGCCCATGCTGCCCAGGAGAGCAGCAGGATGCAGGCAGAGCACG
>NW_008676841.1:3866-4226 GCF_000695815.1 Acanthisitta chloris | reverse complement strand
TCTCCCCCTTCCCTCTCCCCCTTCCCTTTGGGAGAGGAGGAAGAAAACTTGAAGCCAAAGCACTTAAAACCCTTAAGGACTTGTTCCATGGCCTTGTCACCCTCTTCCCTGGGCAAAGTGGCTCTTAAACTCCTTCTGGAGCACTTGAGATTCCCTCAGGAGCTGCTGTGCCAGTTGGGATCCATGGAGCATATGGCCCAGGGCATGGGGACAGGTCCAGCACCACTGAACTCCAACCTCCCACCACTTAGGGAAATTGAAGAGGAAAACTTAATCTGATTGTCCTGGCACTCCTCCTCCACAGCAGGGCTTGTGTTTCACAGGGCTGAATCACAGGGCAGGGAAGAGGGAATTCTTCCA
>NW_008676841.1:0-3819 GCF_000695815.1 Acanthisitta chloris | reverse complement strand
GCCAATGTGAGATGGTGAGGTCAGTGCTGTGTGTGCTGCAGGATGGAGCTGCCTGTCCCTGTTCCAGCAGCATTCCCTGCTCCTGGAAGGGATGGTTTGATCCCTGGAAGCTGGAGGGTGACCTGCTCCTCTGTCCCTTGCAGGAGGAGCGGGAGAAGCGGCGCCTGGAGCAGCTGGAGCGCAAGAAGGAGCTGCAGCGGCTGCTGGAGGAGGAGGACTCCAAGCTGAAGGGGAAGTCACCCAAACAGGTCACTCCAGGGAAGGTCACCAGGGCCCAGATCGAGGAGACAATCAGGAAAGACCAACAGCAGAAGGAGAACACAGATACAGGTTTGGGAATGCCATGGAAAGGCCCTGATAGCTGTAGGGGATGGGAGTGGGATGAGGATGTTCCTTTTTCACCCACTGCTGCTGCACCACAAGGTGCTGGGTTTTTCTGAACCACAAGGTGCTTGGGAAGCAGGAGCTGCAGCAGCTATTCCCAGGCTGTAAAGCATTGGAAAAAAAAGCATTGGAAAAGGTTTCCCAGGAAGTGGTGGAGTTACCACCCCTGGAAGTGTTCAAGACCACATGGATGTGGCACTTGGGGACATGGTTTGGTGGTGAACGTGGTGGTGCTGGTTGACAGTTGGACTCAATGATCTCAAAGGTCTTTTCCAACCTGGATAATTCCATGATTCTATCCCCATGCTGGGGATAGAAATGTGGGAAGGAGAACCTTCCTGGCACCTCGAGCTGGAGCAGAGCTGCAGAGCCACAGCTCTTCAGGGCTGGGCCTGGACTCTGGCTGGAAACCTTCTCCTGGATGGGGTTACACAGGCTGGATTTGATGAGTATCCCTTTTTTCCCTTTCCCTGTGCAGTGGAGAAGGAGAAGACTCACCTGGAAGTCCCCTTGGAAGAGAACATCAACAGGAGAGTGCTGGAGGAAGGGTCAGTGGAGGCCAGGACGATTGAAGATGCCATTGCTGTGCTCAGGTGTGTGCCAGTGTCTCACCACCCTCCCAGGGAGAAAATTCTAATATCTAATTTAACTTTCCCTCTATCAATTTATCCCCATTCCCCTTTGTCCTGTTGCTGCAATTCCTAACCAAGTCCCTCTGAAGCTTCCCTGGAGCCCCTTCAGCTCCTGAGATCTCCACAAAACCTTCTCTTCTCCAGGCAGACCAGCCACAAATCCCTCCAGGGGAGATGCTCCAGTCCTCTTAACTTTGTGGCCTCCTCTGGAGTGGCTCCCAACAGTTCCATGTCCTTTTGATGTTGGGGACACCAGAACTGTGTGCAGCACTCCAGGTGGGACCTCAGCAGAGCAGAGTGGGGGGGGAAGAGAGTAGAGTAGAGGGAGAAGAGCATAGTGGAAGGGGAGGAGAGGAGAGTGGAGGGAGAAAAGACAGTTGAAGGGGAGGAGAACAGTGGAGAAGACCAGAGTAGAGGGGAAGGAGAGCAGAGTGGAGGGGGAAAATAGAGTGGAAGGGAAGGAGAGCAGAGTGGAAGGGAAGGAGAGCAGAGTGGAGGGAGAAGAGCAAAGTGGAATGGGAGAAAGAGCAGAGGGAAAGGAGAGCAGAGTGGAATGGGAGAAAAGCAGAATGGAGGGAGAAGAGCAGAGTGAAAGGAGAGCAGAATGGAATGGGAGAAGAGCAGAGTGGAAGGGAAGAAGAGCAGAATGGAATAGGAGAAGAGCAGAGTGGAAGGGAAGGAGAGCAGAGTGAACGGGGAGAAGACCAGAGGGGAAGAAGAATAGAGCAGAAGGGAAGGAGAGCAGAATGGAATAGGAGAAGATCAGAGTGGGAGGGAGGGAGAACAGAATGGAACAGAAGAAGAGCAGAATGGAAGGGAAGGAGAGCAGAGTAGAGGGGAAGGAGAGCAGAATGGAATAGGAGAAGATCAGAGTGGAAGGGAAGGAGAGCAGAGTGGAATGGGAGAAGAGCAGAGTGGAGGGAAAGGAGAGCAGAGTAGAAGGGAAGGAGAGCAGAGTGGAGGGAGAAGAGCAGAGGGGAAGGAGAGCAGACTGGAATGGAAGAAGAGCAGAGTGGAATGGGAGAAGAGCAGAATGGAGGGGAAAAAGAGCAGAGCAGAAGGGCAGGAGAGCAGAACAGAGAGGCAGAATCCCTCCCTTCCACCCTCTGCCATCCTCCTTCGATGCAGCCCAGGACCTGGTGGGTTTCTGTGCTGTGAGCTGACCCTGCAGCTGCCCCGGGCTGTGTGCCTGGTGCCAAGCTGTGCCCCCCTTGCCCCCGCAGCGTTGCCAACGACGCGGACAGACACCCCGAGCGCCGCGTTCGAGCCGCGTTCACTGCCTTCGAGGAGCTGCACCTGCCTCGCCTGAGGCAGGAGAACCCCAACATGCGACTGTCCCAGCTCAAGCAGCAACTCAAGAAGGAGTGGATGAAGTCCCCGGAGAACCCCATGAACCAGAGGCACAAAGCTTACAACAGCCAAAAGTAGAACTGGAGCTGCTCTTATCCCACCCTGGACTTAGGGTTTGGAGCCCAGCCCAGGGCTCTGCTCTGAGGAGGCACATGTGGAATCTCCTCCTCTCCTTTGGGTTTCCCTTCCCTGTCCCCACGTTCTCCTTGGATTGAAGAGAAGCACGAGGCCACCACCTGCCTGGGGACCCACGGCCTGGCCCCCCTGACAGACTAATGCCACCTTCCCCCTCCCAAATCCAGGTGTTCCCTGACAGAACCAGCTACTAACTTGCTTCCAGGCCTGCAGCAGGTCAAGGTGGGACCCTCGTGGTGGTCACCCCTGTGTGTCCCTCCCTCACAGACTGTCCCTGGCCCTGCCACTCCCTCCTGCTCCACAGGGGAGGTTGGAACCAGCACGAGGAAAGCACCTGCTCTGTGTTTCCAGTGTCACCCACAGTGCTGGGGTGTCCCTGAAGGGATTCCAGATTGGGATTGGTGTTGATCAGCTGCTGGACACCTCTCACCTCTTGATCCCAACCCCAGCGGGAGCAGGAGGAGGGTGGGAAGAGGGGAAAACCCCCTTCCCTCAGGGAGGAGTGAGAGAAATCCCAGCTCAGTGTGATTCCTGCCTGCTCCACGCAGGATCCTGGTGCCAGGCTGCTCCCTGTGCCATTCCCAGTGCCCCTTGGTACACAGGAGGGTTCCTGGAGGGGCTGCATCCCAAAATCCACCCTGAGAAGGGAATCTGCTGCTTCTCCCATCCCTTCTGCCCCTTCCTGATCCCATGGAATGTGTCGTGTGGGGCTGTGGAAGGGGAGGTGACACCAACCCCTTGTGCCACCTCTGCTCCCCTCAGCCACAGCCCTGGGGCTCAGCTCCCTTGGGAATGCCAGGTAAGCTCAATCCCCCAGCCCAGGGAGGAGTGACCCCCCATCCCTTCCTGTCAGGTTGCTGTGTTTGAACCCAATTAAAATCAAAGAGCCCCCAAATCCTTGGAAATTGGGGAAGGAATGAGTGGTGAAGGGTTGTGGGGGGAGGTTTTTTATGATTTGCCACGGTGGGGCTGTTTCTTCCCTTGGAACACCGCGGAAAATCCCTCTGGAGTTGGGTGTGTGGCTCCTGCCTGGTCTGGGGGGTCTCTTAGAGGGGTCCCCACTTTGTAACCCTCCCTAGAAGGTGGCTGAGCCGCAGAGCCTGATCAGGAGAATCCCCATTCCCGCTCATCCCTGATGCTGGAATAACCACGTGAGTGTTGTGCATCACCCCCTGACCCCCTCCCAAATCCCTGTGTGTGTCCCCCAAGTCCTGGGGGGCTCGAGGTGCTCCTCCCTGCCCTTAGCTGCTCCTTCCCTGTGCTGCAGAGGCTCTTGCTCAGCGCTGGCTTTGTGCAGCAGAGCCCACCCAGCCCCCCT
>NW_008676840.1:13410-13655 GCF_000695815.1 Acanthisitta chloris | reverse complement strand
CCCGCTGCGGATGCTGGTGCCCACGCAGTTTGTTGGCGCGATCATAGGAAAGGAGGGCTTGACCATAAAGAACCTTACTAAGCAAACCCAGTCCAAGTAAGTACTTCCAATGGTTTTGTTTCCTTCCCTAAGGTGCTGGAGGTCCCAGCTGGGGCCCTCCCTGCGCCATGGGGCTGATTCCCTGGGGTGCAGCTTGCAGGGGATGGTGGCACAGCTCCTGAAATGTTCCTGCTGCTCAGGGTGTG
>NW_008676840.1:10547-13393 GCF_000695815.1 Acanthisitta chloris | reverse complement strand
ACATTGGGAAAGGCCAGGAATGAGTTCCTAAAGCCTCTGGAGAAGATCTGGGGGTGAGGCTTTAGGGAGGAATAGCAAGTTTGGGGATAAATCCTCAAGGGGAATCCATGGTGTGGTGGTTTTTGCCCTCGGAACTTACTCGTCCCGTGGCGTTCCATGTGAGCTGGAGCTGTTGTAGGGGGAGAGGGACCATGGTGGGAGCACTGCCACGAGCAGGACAGGCTTTTGTAACTGTTTGAAACCTCTTGTTGGCACTTACAGAATCATAGAATCAACCGGGTTGGAAGAGACCTCAAAGATCATTGAGTCCAACCCTACTTAACATACTTACTTTGGAAGAAACAAAGGAAAGGCCACAAAAAGGGGGATTGTCTTTCCAAAGTTTTCCATGTTTCTCTTGCTGCTGTTCTTGACTTCACCACTGATTTGCTGCATGGTTTTCCTGCATGGTGTGTTCCTGCCCAGGTGTGTCTGTGTTTAACCCAAAGCTGTCTTCTCCCATGCTCATCAGCCCGAAGCTGCTGATCCCATGGGACATAGGACTCCTGGCCCAGACCATCCTAGTTCTCAGAGGAACTTTGAGAGGCAAATTATTTGGTACTAGTGCAGCTGGAGGTAGGAAGATGAGCCCATCCATGGCATGGGGTTGGCAGGAAGAGGTTTGTACGGAAAGAGGGGCAGAAAAGTAGGGAGAGGAGCTCTTGGAGCCTGGTTAGCCCTAGAGTGTGGCCACCTGGTAGCTGTGAGCTGGTCCTGCTTGGCTGCAAGCCCTTCTCTGGGTGAGTCCTGGTGGGATGAGCAGCACGTGTAGCTGTGTCCTCACCATCCAAGAATGGAAGTTGCCCTTTCCAAGCCCTGAGCCTGGCAAGGAAAGTGGAAAGGTTTCTCCTGCCCATGAGGCCAAATACTGCTACCTGGAGCAGTTCCTGCCAGCGAGTTGTCTTTCCTTGTGGATTGGTTCCTCATGGCTCCCTGAAGGCTCAGTGCTGTGGGGGAAGGCTGTGCTCCAGGCCCTCTCCTGGCCTATCCATGTGCCATGGTGTGCCACCACCTCTGCTCCAGCCTTGGGCAAAGGGGACCTCAAGCTCCTGTCCAGGGCAGTCACAGGAGACCCTTTCCTTCAGTTTGGGGTGTCATCCCACAGCTCTGTCCCTGCTCAGACCACCCTCACTCACTGGTGTGGTGATCCCAGGGTGCTGGTGACATCCTGTTGCTCAGACCCTGCTCCTCCCCAGAGCAGTGTTGGGTCCTGGATTCTTCTGGTCACTTCGACCTTCAGCCCTGGCTGCACACACAGTGATCCCAGAAATGCTTCCAAGCTCCAGGGCACAAAACTGACCCCAGGCTGAGCCATCTTCTTGCTTGAAGAAGCCCAGACCAAGAGCCCAGCCCACCAGATGACCTTCCACAGCTTTTGAAACTTGATGAGGAGAGGACCAAAGCTCCCCAGCAGCCACGGGATCAAGAAACCCCTCTGTGCACACCATTCTGTCCTCCTGGACAGGGCTGTCCCCTGTGGCCACCACTCCCTGAAGAATTCCCAGCCTCCTGTAATGTGTCTTGGAGGCTTTTCCTGCTGCACAGTGGGCAAACTTGCCCTGTCCCTGTCCCACCATCCCTAGTCTGCCCTAGTCTCCCCTGGTGATGAGGTGAGGGTGCTGAGGGTCCCCTTCTCCATCCTCCTGTTGGAATGGAGCTGTGTAGCAGTGGCACTGGAATGTGCTGGGAAGTCCAGAGCTCACCCTTCTCCACCTCTTTGGAGTGGGACATGCCTGAACACAGCAGCCCCTTTCTGATATTCCACCTTCTTTGCCAAGTGAGAGCTCATGCCTGTACATCCAGGTGTGGGATGGGTTGGTCAGCTGGAAACCTGACCCGTGCCCCTCTCCTGGGCTTGTCCTAGGTCCTCATCACCACAGTCCTGTCCCCAGCGAAGGGGTGGCAGTTGGTGTCCCTGTGCCTGCCAGGAATGGATCCTACAAGTCAACCTGATGGAGCTCCATGGCTGGAAGCACCTCAGTGGGTGTCACACAGCACACAGCTTGGGTCACTGCAGGCTGTAGACATGACCAACAGCAGGGAGAGCTCAGTGATGCTAGTGTCTCCATCACCTCTTTGCATGGTCCAAGCAGGACCAGTCTCCTTCCTGAGCAGCTCTGGATGAAGCCGTGGGACATCTGGAGAGCTGGAGCCTGTGAAGGGGATTAAACTCCGTCTTCTTTCCTTCTTCAGCACTCAGATGAAACAATCCTGGGGTCCCTTTGGAGCTGATGGGGTTGGCTCTGCCTTTCTCTCAGGGAAGGCTCACCCAGGTGCTCCTCCTCCACCATCCATGGTCCTATGCTCTGGCTCACGAGCTCCTGGAAGAGTTGACCTGTGGAAACCCACCGTGACCCCACAGGATAGACCTGTGGCACTAGCTGGGGGCGACTGCATCACAGCCCTTGGCCTGGCACACCCAGCAGCACCCATGAGTGACCCTGGTTGGGACATGGAACTCAGAGACATGGCCAGACAGCACCCGCCGTGTAGAAGCTGGTCTTTGGTGGCATTCACTGAGTGGCTGAGCGGCCACCACCACACCAGCTCAGAAGGTCCGACCCTGGCTGCAGCAGTGACAGGGACACCAAGGTGGCAGGGCATCCTCACGGCATCACGCTGCGGTGGGAAGAGCATGTGAAGGAGAAGACGAACAGGTCGCTTCTCCCCGTTGTCCATGCGCGTGGTTGAGGCGTGGGAGTCTCCTACCCTGCTCTCCTCTCTCCCTCTCTCTCAGGGCCTTTGCCAGGTACGCTTGAGCGGAGAGGAGCGAGCTGGAGGCACATGCTCCTCCCGCGCTGAGGGAG
>NW_008676840.1:9532-10531 GCF_000695815.1 Acanthisitta chloris | reverse complement strand
TCCTGCCGCTGCGCACGGGAGGGCTCTGGGCTCCTGGGGCAGGGCGTGAGTACCGGCGTGATTCTTGACCTGTGCCTCCGTGTCGTGCCAGACGCTGCCCACGGGTAAGTTGTCTCTCTGTCCCAAAGGACACACAGCGGTCATGGCAGCTGCTCGCTGGACAGCCTCGGGTGTTGAGCATGGAGAGGTGGAAGGGACCTCTGGAGACCCCTAGTTCAGGTCTCATGCTCCGTGCGGGACTGGTGGTAGGGATGATAGAGCAGGTGGTTCAGGGCTTGGACCAGTTGAGGAGTTTTTTCTGCCCCTTCGCTGCGTTGGTCGATGTTGATTGACACCCCTCATCTCCCAGGACCTCAGGTCCCAAAGGGCAAACATAGCCCAGATCTGATCCAGACCACCCAAAGTCAAACACTTACCTAGGCCTGCATGAGACCAGCTGAGAATAGATGCACCTGAGACTCAGGTTCACCCCAAACTTGAGCAAGTGTTGAAACAAGTTTTTTCTCAGCTCCTGAGCTCTCAAAACCCTCTGTGTGACTCTAGACCCATCTCAGGGGGCTCCTCTCGCTGGTTGTTTCATTGCAGGGTTGACATCCACCGGAAGGAGAATGCGGGCGCGGCTGAGAAGCCCATCACGATCCACGCCTCGCCCGAGGGCTGCGCCGAGGCATGTCGCATGATCCTCGACATCATGCAGAAGGAGGCTGATGAAACCAAATCGTGAGTGCCCCTGACTCAGCCCGATGCGTGGTGGGAAATGGTGGTGGTTCTTCTGCTGCTTCCACCACATCCCCTTAGTGGCCGTGGCTGGAATTGGTTTCCTGGCCAGATGGACCTTTAGAGTTTTTTTTTTAATCCATTGTAGAGCAGAAGAGATTCCCTTGAAAATCCTGGCACACAACAGCCTGGTGGGGAGGTTGATTGGCAAGGAGGGTCGTAACCTCAAGAAGATCGAGCAGGACACAGGCACGAAGATCATCATCTCCCCGTAAGTTCCCA
>NW_008676840.1:0-9477 GCF_000695815.1 Acanthisitta chloris | reverse complement strand
CCGTTTGAGGGTGGTGAGGCACGTGCACAGGTTGCCCAGAGAAGCTGTGGCGGCTCCGTCCCTGGGAGTGTTCCAAGCCAGGTTGGATGGAGCTCTGAGCAACTTGGTCTAGGGGAAGGTGTCCCTGCTCATGGCAGGGGTTTGGAATGGTATGAGCGTTAAGGTCCTCCCAGCCAAACCATTCCATGATTCCATGACTTGATGAAGTCCTGTTGAACACCAAGCCACCACCTTCCATCCAACACAGCACAGGCAGTGCTGGGGCTAGAAAACAGGGCAGTTGTGTCCTCCCATGTGCATTCCCTATCCTGGGTGTGCAATCCTTGTGCCAGGTGGATGGTGACATTGGGCAGGGAGAGGCTGTGTGGGTCCCATGTGTCTCTGGGGGAACTCTCAGCTTTGATTTGAGTTTCCCTGGAGTTTTTCTTGACTTGAAAAAAGACTGTACCCATGAACCAGCTAAACCTCGGGATTTTCCTGTGGGGCAGCTTGCAGGATTTAACCATTTACAACCCCGAGAGGACCATCACGGTGAAGGGCAGCATGGAGGCCTGTGCCAATGCTGAGGTGGAGATCATGAAGAAACTGCGAGAGGCCTATGAGAACGATGTGGTGGCTGTCAATGTAAGCTCCAGCCCTCCCACCTGGGCTGCCCCTCCATCAGGGACACCACTGAGGTGGCCAGAAGAAAACGGGGGGGGTGGATCAATATGTTATGGCAGGGGTTGACCCTCGCTCATCACATGCACACTGTGGTGAGAAGCCCAAAACCCCAACTCTCACACCTTCTTTGTGTCTCTGTTTTCCCAGCAACAAGCCAACCTGATCCCAGGACTGAACCTTAGTGCTTTGGGCATCTCCACGGGGCTGTCCGTGCTCCCATCCACCCCAGGGGCCCGAGGGGCTGCAGCAGCCACCCCATACCATCCCTTTGCAGTAAGTGTGAGAGGTTTTGAGGGTTGGGGGAATATGTTCCTGAGGCCAGAGCGGTCTCTGAAGTGTCCTGCTGTGGTTGTTGGGTTTGGGTGGTCACCATAGCTATAGGAGCCATCTCATGGGGGGAGCCTTGAATGGGAGCTCTTACTCCTTGCTGTTTGGAAGGGTATTTGTCACAGCAGTGAAGGGGGGAGGACAGTGGATGAAGGTGGTTTGTCCCTCCTTGGATTCAGCTGCCCAGGAAGATTAGTTGCATCCCTGTGTTGTGCTGAGCTTGGTTTCGCCTGTCTTTAAGGACTGGCCATGTCCCAAAGGTGCTGCTCTCCAAAGAGAGCATGGAAAAACCATGTAGGTGGTCTTCTGTCCTGAAAACTGGGTTGTGCTCTGCAGGGCTGGTCTCAGTGGCCACCTGAGCCCCCCAGCGTGGCCACAGGGCAGGCAAGGGGGCAAGGAGCCCACCCTGTGCATGCACTGCCATGAGCTTGGATCCCTGCCCTGGCACACAAGGAGTCAATCCTCACCCCACCTCATGGGAAGGGTTTTTTTTTCTTCTTCTTAGGGTGCTGAAACCTGGGGAAGGATTTTCTAAACCCCTGAGGTCACATGTGGGCAGGGGTGGTCCAGTGTAGAACACACTGGCGAAAATGCTGCTGGAGAAGGTCCAGCCCAGCAGCACCTGCAGAACCCCTTGGGTCACCCAGACTGTTTTTGTTAGTCTCTAACTGATTGATCTGAGATGTGGGTTAATTCCTTGTGCTGTGTTCTTTCCCTGCTGATGGCAGCAGCAGAGTGGGCGGAGGAGAACGGTGAGTGTCAGGCTGGAGGGGAGGAGGAGTGTGTGGAGGGTGTGTGGTGGCCCTGGAGGCACCAAGAGGGTTGGTTGGTCTGGCTGTTTGCTGTCCCCCCACGAGAGGAGCAGGACGGGTCTCCTGAAGGGTAGTGGCACAGTGGGCTCCTTCACCCCCAAGTATGTCCTATTTCAGGTCCCCCTGATGAAGCCACTTCGAAGCTCTAGAGACATAGCAAGGATGGAGGATGAGGAAGGAGCCTCAGAGTGAACAGGGGGAGCTGGGGAGAAAAGATGCCCACCCCAGCTGGGTGGGAGAGGACTTGGTGTATGAGACATGGAACAGAAGGTGTGAGGAAGAGTACAAAACCTCAGCACCATGGGTTTAATAGAGGTCTGGGAGCGAGAGCAGAGAGCATCTAGTTGAACCTGCCCAGATCCAGAGTGGGAGAGAGTTGTGACTGCTGCCAGGAGAAATGTCTGATGGATTTGAGACAGAAGAGTTTAAGAGAAGCTGGGTTGGGTTGAGTTGGGTTGGGACTGGTACCTTGGGGATGTCACTGACCCTCATTTTCTCTCCCACCATAGGGCTCCTCAACCTATCTATCAGGTCTGTACGGATCCCCCCTGGCTGGCGCCTTCCCCCACCAACACTCCGTGAGTGTCCCAGCACCTCCCTCCATGAGGGCTTCACTTGGGCACCTCTCAGGGCGAGGGGACAGGTGGCCAGGGGAGGCAGAAAGCAAGGGGTGTGAGGCAGAACCCCAACCCCACTCACCCCAACCCAACCCCACTCAACCCAACCCAACTAAACTGCACCTCCTCTTCAAGCCTGGGATGCTGGCAGGGTGAAGCTGCCTCCTGACCCTCTTACTCTTCCATACCTCTTCTAGCTGCTGGAGCAGGAGGTTGTGAACTTGTTCATCCCCACACAGGCGGTGGGGGCCATCATCGGGAAGAAGGGGCAGCACATCAAGCAGCTGGCACGGTTTGCTGGTGCCTCCATCAAGGTGAGCAGGACTGAGAGCATGGTCCAGGGCTTTATGCCTCAGTTTCCCCTTCCTACTGCTCAGGATAGTGAATGGGAGCCCTTTGGAAGTGGTTTTGCTCCCTAAATGAGTAGAAACACAGTCCTGGAGCATCCTGGTTTTCTCCCCTGAGGATGTCCCTGCATGGGGGATGTCCCTGCATAGGTGGACATCCCACACAGGAAGGTCTTGCCCCAGGAGGGTCACTCTGACACTCCTTCTCCCCTCCCGCTGCAGATCGCCCCAGCAGAAGGTCCTGATGCCAGCGAGCGGATGGTCATCATCACCGGGCCACCCGAGGCCCAGTTCAAGGTGTGCTGGTCACAGGGTGGGGGCTGACTTGGGGACATGGTCAGGGACAAGGCGAGAGTCCGCACTGTGCTGCCACTTCTGAGTCCCAAGAGGGCTCTTAGCTTGAGACCACAATGCGAATGGTGGTGGACATTATCACCCGTGGGGATGGAGGACACAGCAGGCACCACTGGCTTTACTTCCCTTGTGTCCCTTCTCTAGGCTCAGGGGCGAATATTTGGGAAGCTGAAAGAGGAAAACTTCTTCAGCCCCAAAGAAGAAGTGAAGCTCGAAGCCCACATCAAGGTGCCTTCCTTCGCCGCCGGCCGTGTCATTGGCAAGGGTGGCAAGACGGTAGGTGTGGGGTGCAGGGTGCTCCCACCTGCCCCAGGAAGACAGAGTTGGGCATCTTCCATCACCTCTGTGCAGATGCTCCATGATCACAGAGACATCTCAGTCCTAGCCCTGTGTCCTGAGGGTGGCTCTGGGGTGGTGACTGTCCCAAGGTGTGACCCACAGCAGCCTGGTGCCACATGCTGGCTCAGAGCTGGGGGTAACACCAGCAGTGGAGGATTTTGGCTCTTTCACAGCCGAACTTGAATATGTCCTTTGCTCCAGGTGAACGAACTGCAGAATTTAACAAGTGCAGAAGTCATTGTGCCACGAGACCAAACCCCAGACGAGAACGAGGAGGTCATTGTAAAAATCATTGGGCATTTCTTTGCCAGTCAGGTAAGGTTTGGACATGTAGCCATGGCTTTTCTGGCATTCCCAGCAAGCCTAAGAAAACGCACCCAGCACCTCATTCCCAGAGCATCCTGCTGCTGTTTGGGGTGGTTTCTGTGTACCCTTTGGGAAGTTGGCAGTGTTGAAATAAGGATTGGCTCGATCTAGTTCTTGGGCACAGGATGAGAATTGGTTCCCACATTCTACCTGGCTGTATATACCGCAGCCTTGGCTGCTGGGGGGGCTGGGAACACCCCAAAATCAAGGCTCTGGAGGAGCAATGGAAGAACAAACTAGCCCCCTGTTTTGGCACCTCCTTCATTACAGCTGTGCCAGTCCTGGCATTACAGGCTGGAGGGTCACGATGCTGTTGCGGCTCAGGGGGACACAGTGGCTGGTGTTTCCTCCCTGACCCCCATTTCTCCCCCCCTCTCCAGACTGCCCAGCGCAAGATCAGGGACATTGTGCAGCAGGTGAAGCAGCAGGAGCACAAACAGGCTCAGGGAGCCGTGGCCTCGCAGCACAGCAAGTGAAGCTCCCGCCCAGCACCACGATGAATGTAACCCCTGACAGCGCTGGACCCACAGGGCAGGGCACACCAAAGACCCCCAGCCCCTGCCCCCAGGGCACAGGGAGGGCTCTGTCCTCCCTGCAGCCTCTGCCTTACTCCACAGCCTCCCCCACCCCTGTAGCTGGACTAACCGAGGCAGAGAGAGGTGATTTCTAGTTTGGCATTGCCCCAAACCCTCCCATTTCGCCCCAGAGGAGCTCACCCAGCCTGGGGGCGGACCTTGGCCACAGCGCTGGCTCAGTTTAGAATGAATATATCCATAACAAACTAATACTGATTTTTAAGTTTTGTAAGATTTTTATTTTTTAAGCCATTTTTTTAATTGTTCTCCAAGGGGAGGGGCTGTTGTTTGTAGCTAAAGCAGCTTTGGTAGAGGTTTGAAAGGGCAGGAGCTGGACCATTGGGTCTGTAATGCACCGTAGAGCAGAGCTGTAGAATTGCCTGCAGGGAAATAAGTATTAAAAAGCGATTTCTGAAGGGCTTTGAGAAGAGCAGGCCGTGGAGGAGCCAACAGAGGGACTCCTACAAGAGGGATCTCCTTCAGTCCCCTCTTTGCTTCACAAAGTGGGACTTGCACCCATTCTGACCCCCCTTTCTGTCTGTCTCTCTCTCCATCCCTGCCCAGCACTAACATCCCTGAAAAATGATGGGTAGCACCAGCCCTGGCTGCTTTGAGCTGGGATCTTTGGTGGCAGGGAGAGGAGGTGGGAAAAAAAGGGATTTACAAGAGATTGTCAGCCCAGGGCTGTTAAAAAAAAAACCAGCAAAATTGGTTGCAAAGGAAAAATAATCCCCAAACTCCCTGACACACACACATGGAGAAACTACCTCAGGATTTTGTACCTCAGCACCTTGCGCTTGTGTTGCCCTTGCAGAGATTTTTGTATGCCTTGTAAAACTGATAGTTGGAGCATTTTTTTTTATTTTTGTAATAAAAAAACGAGTTGGAAATGTGATCTCGACCAAGTGAGCTGCGAGGTGGGAGCAGCAGTTCAGCCCCTGTGTCCCATAGCTCCTCCCAAGTCTCCTGCGAGCTCAGAGCCAGTGGCTGCTCCTTCGGAGGAAGCTTATGGAATGGTTCAAAAGGAAAAATAAAAAGGATAAAACAGCCAAACATAAAGCAAAAGGGTTTAAGCAAACAGCAGGGAGGCTGGAAGCAGTGAAAGCTGCGGGGCACGAGCAGGGGTGGGAGCTGAGGTGCCAGTTCCAGCACTGATCCCAGGGGCTGCGGATCCACCTTCTCTTCTACTGCAAAGTGTTCTGTGAAAATCAACCCAAGACACCGACAGAACAAGAGAAATAGATCCAGCTAACCAGAGCCTGAGCTCTCTGTTGCTTTCTTTGGGGTCCCTTGCATTGGGCATGACTGGGGGTTCCTGATTCCCATGCAGCCTTCCCTTCCCTGCAGGAGGGCAGGGCTGGTGTGGGGGATTTTGGGAAGGAGATGCTTGTAGGCATTGCCAGGTGTAGCTTTACCCAGTCACCTGGGGAGTGTTGCTGCCATTAGGGCACCTCATCCTTTGTAAAGCCAACGGAATATCCAGCAGGAAAAGGCCCCAGGAGGTGCTGGGGTGTCCTCTGTGTGACATGGGGCAGGGGCAGTACGGCACTGGGTGCTGCTGCGTACCACCACGGGGGAACCCTTCCTTCCTCCATGACCCCCAGAGCTGTGCTCCTGCTCTCCCACCCCTCTGGCACCAAGGACACAGACAGCAGAGAGGTGGTCCCTGGGGAGGGCAGGCTGTGGTGTACCCCGAAGCACCAACCCTCCACATTTGGAATGGCACAGGGAGCAAATCCAGCCCCTTCCCCACCCACTGCATCAGTGGTGGAGTTTGCTGTCCCCTCAGAGGACAGAAAGGAATGACTCCTGTCTTGTCCCTGGGGTAACCGCAAGCTCCCAGCACCACCCCAGTCATAGTCCATGGTGGCATCAGGAGGGCACCGAGCTGGTGATGGGCACCAGCATCACTCATGCTGTATTGGTGATTCCTTCAGCACTCACTCCTCACCTCCCCAGGGCTGCTGAGTAAGGAGGGGAGGCCTAGGCCCTCACCCTATGTATCACATTAGTTAAATGTTTATCTTGACCATCAGAAATAAATATTTCTCCTTTTGACGGAACAGGCAGAACAGTGTTTTGCCCGTTCAGCTCCCAACAGGCTGCGACTCCCCTCCACAGGCCCCAGACTTCCAAAGAACATTTCCACATCCCAAAGGTCTCATGTCCTAGAAAGTGAATCATCCCACTAAAGCGTCTGGCCTCTTTCTCTCATTCTGCTAATGCTTCCTCACGTTTTGCATTCATTCCTATCATCAAAAAACACCTTTACATGGAAAATGTTCCACTTTCCTGGAGGAAAGAAACATTCCAGAGGTCACTAAGCCATCCAAGTTTGTGTCTCTGCACTGACTTGGAAAGAGAAGTTTAAACAGGACAGGAAATAAAATGTGAGAAAGCAGCTCATGCCTATACCCACTTCAATGCCTTCCTGCTAAACCAGCACTCTGGATTGAGTCCTGGAAATAATTCCCACCTCCACCCTTTCTCAGAAGCCTAAATCCAAGGATTGTATGAGCTGATACCATGATAAAGTCCAGCAAAACCTTTTCCTTCAGGAACAGAGCACAAAGGATGTTCCTAATTGTTTTTCCCCAAGAGCTAATTCCTTCTGAGCTGCTCCTTGGTGAAAACTACTCATGCAACACATGGCTCTTTCCAGAAACATTCTCTTGTCTCGTTCACTCTGGAATGGGACATTAAGCAGAGCCTCCTGGAGCAAGTTTCTCACAGAGGGAGCAATGATACTCCCCAAAGCACAGCATATCATCCAGACATTCCCCCTCTTCCAGGGGGTAGGCACGGAGATGGTTCAGCTATCAGCACTGGGAGCTCTGGAACACTGACAGTGGTTGATCCCTGTGGAGGCATCCCCCTTTTTTCCACACCACATCCATGTTCTATGACTTTCCTGCACCCAACATACGTGTGTATCCCCTTCCCTGCTCCTTCAACACACCTGCTCCAAACTTTTCAACCCTCATCATGCAGACGGAAAGGGAAGGAGAGGCCAATGGCTTTACTGGGAATAGCTGGTACCCACAACCCCCTCAGCATCTGAGATTTATTGGGAACATCTGGAACCCACAACCTCCTCAGCATCTGAGATTTATCTGGAGTATCTGGGACCCACAATCATCTCAGCACCTGGAATTTATGGGGAATACCTGAGACCCACACTCAGCATCAATGGTGACCAAGTGCCCATGGGCTCGGGATGCCCCGGGGGGTGCCAGTGCCAGGGGGAGCAGAGAGCCCCGAGTAGCCACTGACACATCGTGCCACCTGTCCTTGCCCCCATGGTCGGGTCGGGGCCGCTTGGGTGTCACTCGACAGTGCCAAAACTTGAGCCATTTGTGCCCAGTTTGTACCCAGTTTGTGCCTGTGTCACCTCTCACCGCAGCTAGATGGAGCTATCCCGGCCGGAGCTCACCCCATTCCCTTCTCCCGCAGCAATCCCTGCTCCTCTCCAGCTCACCCCATCCCATCATCCTGCAGCAATCCCTGCTCCTGCCCCACTCATCTCATCCCTTTCTCCTGCAGCAATCCCTGCTCCTCACCCCATCCCATCATCCCGCAGCAATCCCTGCTCCTCTCCAGCTCACCCCATCCCATTATCCTGCAGCAATCCCTGCTCCTGCCCCCCTCATCTCATCCCTTTCTCCTGCAGCAATCCCTGCTCCTCTCCAGCTCACCCCATCCCATTATCCTGCAGCAATCCCTGCTCCTGCCCCCCTCATCTCATCCCTTTCTCCTGCAGCAATCCCTGCTCCTCTCCAGCTCACCCCATCCCATTATCCTGCAGCAATCCCTGCTCCTGCCCCCCTCATCTCATCCCTTTCTCCTGCAGCAATCCCTGCTCCTCTCCAGCTCACCCCATCCCATTATCCTGCAGCAATCCCTGCTCCTGCCCCGCTATCCGAAGGGCTTTGGAATGCTTTTCCCCTCGTTTTCCAGCCGTTCGCTGGGAAGGAGCTGTTGCAGTCACATCCAGGAGAGTGGCTCCAGCATTTCCACGGGAGCGCAAATCATTTGTAAAGGGAGGAAAGAAGGAAGGAAAATGAGCAGGTTAAAGCATTTCGAGGCAACTTTTCCCGAAGGAGTTCCCGCTGGTTTTTCCTGCCCGCAGGGAATCTCTGTGGTGGAGGGGTCTGCTTTAAAGCGACTTTCCTCGTTAATTCCCAATCCGCTGCGCCCCAAGGAAGGTAGCTGAGCATGGATGCAGAGCCCAGCAGAGGGCACGGCAGCTCCACGGAACACTCGCAGAGCCTCCTGCTCACTCCCCTTCGTCATCGTCACAGGGTTAATCCCTCCTGCAGACTCTCCTTTCTCATCCTCACCGGGATCAGGTGCCTCCTGCCAAACCCCTCCTCATCCTCACCGGGATCGGGTGCCTCCTGCTCACCATCCCAGGACGGTGGAACTATAAGGGATTTTGAGGCTGTTAAGTGATTTTTGAATGTCTCTGACTGGTTTTGTGTGTGCTGGGAACATGTCTGGCTGTGTCCATGGGGTGAGAGTGAGCCGTGCTCATCCAGCATCCTGTAATCTGTGCAGCTGGAGGGGTTTATCCAAAACATAGGATAATCAATGGGAAATGACCAGCTGGTTCTGTTTTGCATGGTGTGGGTGTGCAGAATATTGTGATCTCTAAAACATTGACAAGCAAATTACTAAATCAATTAGGATTTAATTAAATGAAAGCCACCAGCCTAAGCCATTTTCCCTCTGGAATTGTTTTCCTCACATGTACAGGAAAAATTTCCCTTTCTTCCCCAAAAACATGACAAGGAGGAGCTGTGTTGTAACTCCTGGCGTTGACTCCCCAGAGCAGTTTCCTACCAGTCGTATTTCCCAATCTCTGTAGTTTTTGCAGCTGCTGATTCCCTCCATGACTTCATCCTTACTCTGCGTCTGAGCTCCTTGCTCAGAGCACTGACGTGTTGTGGCTCAAAAGGCTCATATTTGGTGCACACAATCCAAAAATCCAGTTCCAGGCTGTTAAATACACCTGGATCACCTCTGTCCCATCTCTCAGCCCAGAGGGAACAGGGGAAGGGGAAGGGGAAGAGGAAGG
>NW_008676839.1:1662-1972 GCF_000695815.1 Acanthisitta chloris | reverse complement strand
AACGATCAGGCCCTGACCGCCGGCCGGGCCGCGTCCCGGTGTTTTTCCCTTGGGAGAGGCTGCGGGAGGCAGGCCCGGGGGGGCCCCGCGGGAGGGGCCCCCCGCCGCGCTCCCGACACGGTGGGGATGTCTCACCCCACAATTTCAAAGGGGAAAGCATGTTCTCCTCCTCACCCACTCCACATCAAAGAATAATAATTTTAAAAAGAAAAAAAAACAACGGCAGAAAAGATTTTTACGCCTTTTTCCCTGCTCGCCTGTCTCTCACATGGGGCAGAAGCCCCCTGAGCCCCTCTCGCTGCCCATCGGA
>NW_008676839.1:862-1578 GCF_000695815.1 Acanthisitta chloris | reverse complement strand
AAAAGTGAGTGGAGCCATTTTGTGGCCTACGCATCGCGGCTATATTTGTAGTAAGTGTTGGGTGGCTTCAGCTGGGTAGGCTCTAATTCCACATCACGTCCAGTTTCCTATTTAGTATGGAGAGCGGAACACTACTGCAATGTGGCCGAGAGAGATAAAACCCCAGCAGTGGCCCGCCTGCCCTGATAAGCTTCTAAACCCATTATTTATGAAATGATTCATTATTATTTGGCAATTTTATCGAAGGAAAGCGGAAAATTATTGCAGGGATATGCATAGGAATAACTCCGGAATGCATGCCTTCTAGCTTTTTATGTGTGTGTGCTTAGATGCTCTTAAAAAGTCACGTAGGTGGGGAGATAAAACAACTTGTATAAAAAAAAAAAAAAAAAAAAAAAAAAAAGAGTAATAAAAAATTGCACTGTGGCTGCCCGCATCTGAATAGCGATTCTTTATTTTAGTCCTCTTGGAGGTTATTATGCCCCTGTTTTTTTCCTTGTTTTTTTTTTCTCCTTGTTTTTTTTATATTATTATTAAATATGGAACACCTACTCCGTTCTTAATTAAATTTAATGAGCCAAAATAAATTGTTGGAGATGCTGAGAGAGGGGGAAGGGGTGTGGGCTGCTTTGGGACAAGAGGAGGTAAATAAAGCACATCGAGAAGAAATGTTTTGGAGAGAAGTGGCCCATCGCCAGCCTCTCTCCCCCCGCACT
>NW_008676839.1:0-230 GCF_000695815.1 Acanthisitta chloris | reverse complement strand
TGGGGGGGGGGGAGGCCGAGCATCCCCGCCGGGCTGAGGGATGCTGGGGACTGGGAGCGGAGCGGGTACCTAGCCGGCAGCCCTCGCCCTCGAGAAATTTGGGATATGAGCGGCGGAGCACGAAGAAGAGGGACCTGGGGAAGGGGAGAAAGGGCCCTGGGTCGGCCCGTAGCAGTGCGGGACAGGCAGCGGGACTCGGGACGGGCTGCGCGCCCCGTCGGGGCTGAGGC
>NW_008676838.1:0-1679 GCF_000695815.1 Acanthisitta chloris | reverse complement strand
CCACCGCTGCCCACCCGCTGCCCACCCCTCATTCTCTGAGCCATGCCCAGCCCCGCTCGCCGCTCTCCGGGCACAGCTGTGCCCATGATTCCCACGGAAGGTTCCGCTTTGCTCCGAGCTGTATCCCAAGGAAAATTCCGCCTAACCCGACTCCTTTTGGAAGGAGGTGCCTACATCAACGAGGGCAACGCGGCTGGCACCACTCCACTGATGGCAGCGTGTCGAGCTGCTTACAACGACCCCTTGGAAAAACCTCGGATGATCCGTTACCTGCTGGAAAACGGAGCCGATCCCAACATTCCCGATAAATCTGGGAAAACCGCTTTGATGCAGGCGTGTGCCGAGAGGGCAGGACCAGGCGTGGTTGGCATTTTATTGGCACACGGAGCCGATCCCAGCGCTCGCGATTACAGTGGAGCTTCAGCGCTGGTTTATGCGATCGAACGAGGCGATAGGGAAACGCTGCGGGTGTTGTTAGATGCTTGTCGCGATAGAGGTCGCGATGTGATCATTATCACCTCCGATACTTCGCCCCGAGGGACCAAAACGACGCGACAATATCTGAATTCACCTCCATCCCCTGCGCCCTGTGCATCTCCCTCGCAGGTGCAGGTGAGGGAGGAGATGTCGCCGAGGGAAGAGGATCGGGATGTGTTTTGTTTCCCGATAGGAAAAAATGGAGGAGAAGTTTTGGGAATTTCTCCGGAGGTTGTGCCCAAAATGGTACCCAAAAGGCAACTGAAAAGGTTAAATTCGGAACCTTGGGGGTTGGTAGTGCCAGGGATGGAGGGAACGAGGGGGGGGAAAGGGGATGGGATGAAGGGAAGTTTGGATGGGATGAAGGGAAGTTTGGAAGGGATGAGAGGAAATTCTGAAGGGATGAGGGGAAGTTTGGATGGGATGAAGGGAAGTTTGGAAGGGATGAGAGGAAATTCTGAAGGGATGAGGGGAAGTTTGGATGGGATGAAGGGAAGTTTGGAAGGGATGAGAGGAAATTCTGAAGGGATGAGGGGAAGTTTGGATGGGATGAAGGGAAGTTTGGAAGGGATGAGAGGAAATTCTGAAGGGATGATGGGAAGTTTGGATGGGATGAGAGGAAGTTTGGAAGGGATGAGAGGAAGTTTGGATGGGATGAAGGGAAACTTGGAAGGGATGCGAGAAAATCCTGAGGGATCTTGGGAAAGCTTGGAAGGAGCTCGGGGATGCCTGGAAGGGACGTGGGAAAATTCCAAGGGGATGAAGGGAAACCTGGAAGGGACGTGGGAAAATTCCAAGGGGATGAAGGGAAACCTGGAAGGGACGTGGGAAAATTCCAAGGGGATGAAGGGAAACCTGGAAGGGACGTGGGAAAATTCCAAGGGGATGAAGGGAAACCTGGAAGGAATGTGGGAAAATTCCGAGGGATCTCGTGGTTCCCTGGAAGTTCCACGAAGACCCTCAGAAACCACTTGGGCAAACCCCGAGGGAGCTCGGGGACCCTTGGAGGGACCCCCAAAATCCCTGGAGGATCCATGGGGTCCCACGGAGGGTCCCCATGTCCCCCCAGAGCGATTGGGACTGGGAGGACTGGGATTGGGAGCTCGACCCCGGCGGCACAGCGTGGAAGGTCGGGAAGTTTTGGGGGTCCCAGGATGGGCAGAACGGATCGTGCCTGGGAGGAGAAACCCCCCCCCCGACCC
>NW_008676837.1:0-5926 GCF_000695815.1 Acanthisitta chloris | reverse complement strand
TAGGAAGAGATTTTTCATGGAGAGAGTCATCAGGCAAGGGAGGTGGTGGATTCACCATCCCTGGAGGTTTTCAAGATGCGACTGGATGTGGCACTTAGTGCCATGGTCTAGTAACCCTGGTAGGGTTGGACTCAATGGTCTTTGAGGTCTTTTCCAACCCGGCTGATTCTATGATTCTATGAGAGTTCTGCGCCCTCCACACCGCTCATAAGAAAGAGAAAAGCTGCCTAGATATGTGGTCAGGAATGACTAGAAATTTCCCAGGGACTTTAGAAGTAAAATTTTTTTGCTTGCTCCTCTGCTTTCAAAACCCTAAAGTAGTTAATCATGCACCTGCTGTTCTATGCATTAGAGGTATCAGCCAGGCGTTGGACATCAAGAGTCCTTACGTGTCCCTTACAAATCAGGATACTTGTGTCCCAGTCTCTCACAATTTGACGGGGTTTTTTTTCAGCAGCTCATTTTATTCTTTTCCTTCATCAGCAGAGACAAGACATTTCAGCAATAAGCCCTTTTGTTGCAAGACAAGGTCTCTTAAGGGCAGTGTGAAGTCATGATTTTGTTCAGGGACTACAGTGTAATACCATCACTATTCCACATTTTTTATATTACACTTTAGGATTCTTTCATCCCCTTACATACAAAAAGGAAGCACGTTGCCCCTGCATTCTGCCTCATTTGGTGATACTGCAGACACCAGTACCTTGCTAAATATAAAGCACTGAAAATCTAGGTGGTAAGAAACCTGCACTTGCAAGCATAATGAGCTGTTCAATCCAAGGGGAATTTTCCTTCTTTATAATTCTATCAAGGTCATTTATGTAATTAAGTTGTGTATGGTGTCTTTATCAGTACTATAAACCAAAAATAAATCAGATTATAAAAGCTACTTTATTATAATAGTGAAAGACCTGGTTTTCAAATGAAGACTCTTTGCTGTAACATACAACTAGAAAATTCTCACCAAAACCAATCCCACTGTCTCTTGTGTAAAAAATGTGCTTTGAGTAGAAGAAAGCAAGAAACATAAGAGCAAGTCATTTGTCCAAGGTCACACACCAGGCCAATAGTAGACCAAGCAAGTAAAGCAGTTGTCTCATCCAGAGTTGCCATCTGTTCATAAAGCTAGATTCCAAACACATTCTTTAAGCAGACTTTGGCACCTCTGTTTAACACAGCTTGAACCTGCTCAAGAAAACAACATATGTCCCAATTTCCGCTGGATAATAGAGTCCTTTAGATCTAATAGATTCACATTGGAAATGAAACAACTGGACTCTAGGATGCCAGAGTACATAGGACAACTTGACATCTAATCCCTCATGAAATTTTTTCCACTGAGCTGCTGAGAAACTGCATTGTTCTAGGAGTCTCAATGTCATTAAACTAAATAGGCATGGTCATAACTATTGAATTAGCATGTTAAACCTGTAGGTAGAGCAGAAAATTGTAGAAGTGGCAGGTGTCACCTCCAGTTACTAGAAAACATGTGGACATGACCCATTAGATTTTTTTTTTTGGGACAGATGGAGGACTAGAGGATGAATTTGATTTACTTTATTAGCTCAACTTTTGTCTCTTGCATGTACTCTAGTCCTTCATCTAACAGCTCAATAGTCACCTCTTCTTCATTGTCTTGTTTCTTAACTGTGGAAACTTTACTACTTTGCACAGGAATAGCAATATTTCCTTATTACTTAAGAGATTTATAAGGCAGATTTACTAAAGTCATTGTCTGAAAACAATGAGTTCTGAAGAGGAAAAAGAAAAATGGTGTCCAGGGGCAAATTTAATTGGTGACAGAAAATGCAATACCTCTTGAGGTTCCAAGGCTCAGCATCTTCTCTCCCATTCCTGTGCCTCTTTGCAACATAGCACATCTGTCCATTAATGTGTGATTAACAGAGAACAGTTACTAATTCACCTTGGGGCACCTAGAATAAAGTCCGCTCAATGCTTGAACTTATTCAGGTGATTTCTGTACACCTCCAGCTTGTGCTTAGGCTCAGACTCTACCACAGTGAATGCTTCTTGGTAATGGAGCACTTTGGAACAGGGGAACAAAATGCACTTCCTGCAACCTAATTTATCACTATCCCATTGGAGGTAGAAATCAGGCCTCAGTTTGCTATTAATGCTTCTGATGCTGACAATCATAAGAAAATTAAGGAAAAAATAATTTTTTCCAGGAAATTACTTTGTCCAAGGCCCTGTTAGAAATAACATGCAGTAGATTTATAAAGCTATTACTTACAAAGTTATATATTACTTATAAACATATTCCTTACAATTCCTTAAAAATCTTTACAATTCCTTACAACCCCTGCCAGGGTTAACTTTTGCAGCAGACAGGAAGGGCACACTAGGACCCTGGGGCTATTCTATATGACCTCATGTCATGCAGAGGGGACAGAGGGTATCTTTTGCTCGGGCACCAGTTTGGTCGGGCGCGGTGTGTGCACAAGCAGTGCCAGCTTCCGCGTGGTGAGCAACTGTGCGGGAGTCAATCCCCTGTCTTGTACACTTTGATGCAAGTTACCTGGAAGTTACTTCTCTCATCACCTTGTCAAGACACAAGTGTTTGCAGACAGAAAATGTGTTGCTAGTACCAGAATCATGCAATTATTTGTTTTCCTATGATGTAGAGTGTGGAGGACCTAGATGATAAGCCAAGGATTTTTTTAACAGCTGCACGTAATTAAAACTGACACACCTGGTAAAACAGTGGTGTATCTCACAAGATCACCTCGTAAGACTTTGTAGTTTGGGACCTCCAAGGGAAATTTCAGTCGCTTCATCCTCTCAATATAGAGGTGTTGCACAGCAGATAAACCCTGCCACATGAACAGCAGCTCAGGGCTGTACTCACAATAAAAAAATTTTAGCCGTTCAGTATGTTGTTACATGGTAGGTGAATGGTTTACATCTGACAGTAAAATACTGTTGGCTTAAGCTCCTCTGTCATCTCAGAAGTGCTAAGATTTGGCTACAAATCTCTACAAAAGCAACAACAGCATTTAGGAAAAAGGCTTCAGGAAAGCACGCAGCTCGCAGGATCTGCAAGTCAGGTTATTTTTTAGTCAATAGTAGGGGACTTACAAACTGCACTGAATTAAAAACCATATGTGCCAATTCATTACTTTCAGAAGCGATGTCCTCCCATATAGTCCAAACAACCTCTTACTTTGGCAAAGACTAGTAATAAAAGGATGAAGAAAGCCATCCAACACTTTCACAGACAGACTTCTGAAAAAAACCCAGCAAAACACACAGTACCAATAGTTTTTCACTCTGGACTCACAGTCTACACAGCAAATGAATCTAATGTCACTGGATCCACTGGGGGGTCTTCAAGTAGGAAGTCCAAACTATTTCTGATATCGTGTGAAGGGTGAGAATGAATGGTACTCTGATAAGCACATGGCAGAGAATAGGGAACAGATACAGTCATATTTTCATGAAGCTACATAGCCTGCCCCAGCCTGAAATCTGTCGTGCTGCAAGAACCTATGTGATCACACGTTCCTGGCAAGGCTTATGAGAGCCTTCAGGAACAACTCTGTTACATGATAATCCATCAGTCCCAGAAAGAAGTGTTTCTGTGACCATTTAACATTTAATCCTTTAGCCAAGATCATTATCAAGGCAGGCTTTTAGAACTCCTGACCATGTTCATATGTGATCAGCTCCCCAGGGAAAACAAAACTAATCTTAAACAACATTTTGGGAGGGAAAGGATGCATAACCACAGATGACATGATGAGACGGGAACACAAGGAAGAAAACCAACAAAAAAGTCCAAACCAAACAAAACAATAACAAAAGCACCCTCAACAAACAAACAGAAGTCGGTATGGTTATTACTCCTGTTGCCAAACCAAGCCGATGTAAATATTCTCAGTTCTCACCTTATTTCACACTGTTCACAAAAATTTCACAGCAACTACATTTGATAATAGTTGCTTACATTTACTTAATTCCAAATACATGGAACCTCATCTTCTGACTCACTCCAACAGGTTCACATGTCCTATTAACTTCTAATGACTCTTTTAGTGAAAACATGTAATTATATCTTTATTACATTATTTCCTAGAAACAAGACTCTACACAGTTCCTAGAAACAAGACTCTACACAGTTCAAGTGTCTGTCTTGCTAACAATAACTTTCCAAACCAACATCCAGCTTCAATTATGTTTGAGAGAGCAGTTCAAACATCAAAATAAACTCAGTCCTTCTGAGCACAAAAAATTAGCAGCTGGATGGGGAGGAAAACAAGCCTACTGACCTCACTAAGTCAACACACAGAATCATAGAATGGTTTGGGTTGGAAAGGACCTTAAAGATCATCCAGTTCCAACCCTCCTGCCTTGGGCAGGGAATGTTCCACTAGACCAGGTTAATCAGAGACCCACACAGCCTGGTCTGGAACACCTTCAGGGATGGGGACTCCACAGCCTCTCCAGCAAACTGTTCCACCTTCACAGTAAATAATTTCTTCCTAATATCTAGTCTAAACCTACTGTCCCTCAGCTTAAGGCCATTCCCCCTTGTTCTATCACTACACACCTTTTGTGAAAAGTCCCTCTCCAGTCTTCATGTAAAGCCCCTTTAGATGCTGGAAGGTGCTATAAGATCTCCCCAAAATCTTCTCTGCTCCAAGCTGAACAGTCCCAACTCTCTCAGCTTGTCTTCATAGGAGAGGTGCTCGAGACCTCTTACCAACTTAGTAGCTCATCTTCTGACTCACTCCAACAGGTTCACATCCTTCTTGTGTTGGGGGCCCTGGAGCTGGATGTAGTATTCCAGCTGGGGTCTCACAAGAGCAGAGGGGCAGAATCACTTGCCTCGACCTGCTGTCCACACTGCTTTTAATGCAGCTCAGGACATGGTTGGCTTTCTGAACTCAGAGGGCACATTGCCAGCTCGTATTGAGCTTTTCATCCACAAACACCCTCAGGTCCCGCTCCACAGGGATAGCCTCGATCCATTCTGCATGCAGCCTGTATTCGTACTTGGGATTCCCTGTCCCAGGTGCAGGACCTTGCACTTGGCCTTATTGAACTTCATGAGGTTCACACAGGTTCCCCTCTCAAGCCTGTCCAGGTCCCCCGGATGGCATCCCTTCCCTCCAGCATGCTGATCACATCACACAGCCTGGTGTCATCAGCAAAGTTTCTGAGGATGCACTCGACCCTACCATCTTGTGCCACAGAGATGTTAAAAAGTGATGATCCCAATACCAAACCCAGATGAATGGCACTTATCACTGCTTTCCCCTTGGATACTGAGCTGCTGACTACAGCTGCTTGAGTGCAACCATCCAGCCAATTTTTATCCTCCAAATAAATCAAATCTATGTTTCCAGTTTAAACATAAGGATGTTATGTGGAACTGTGTCAAATCCATTGCACAAGTCCAGGTAGAGGACGTCTGTTGTTCTTCCCTCATCTACCGCTGCTGTAACGGCATTGTAGAAGGATGTGGAGTTCAAAATTAGATACAGTACAACCTGCTGTAAGTTTGGCAAGACAAAATGCCTATGCTTAGGTACATCAAAAGCAAAGCGGTGATTGGTAATAACCAACATGGCTTTATCAGGGTCAAGTCATGCCTGATGAATTTGGTGGCCTTCTTTGATGGGGCCACAGAATTTGTGGATAGGTGCAGACCAACTGATATCACCTAAATGGACTTATGCAAAGCATTTGACACTGTCCAGCATGACATCCTTATCTCTAAATTAGAGAGACATGGATTTGATGGGTGGACCACTTGGTGGATAAAGAACTGGCTGGATGGTCACAAGCAAAGAGTTGTGGTCAGAAGCTCATTGTCCACATAGAGGCCAGTGACGAGTGGTGTCCCTCAGGGGTCGGTGTTGGGGCCAGTACTGTACAACATCTTTGTCGGTGACACGGACAG
>NW_008676836.1:0-18476 GCF_000695815.1 Acanthisitta chloris | reverse complement strand
AGCGACCGGTGAGGAGCGGGATGGGGTCACCGGGCTGGGGGCGCTCCCGCCGCCGTCCTTGCTTCCAGGGACTCTGCCTCATCTCCCCGTTACCGTGCAGCTGAGGCAGGGAGCGCCGGGTGATAGCAGCTGGGATGACATGCTCCAAATCGTAGGCTCAAAGAATAGCTTAGGTTGGAAGGGACCTTAAGGGTCATCTAGTTCCGATCTCCCTGCTGTGGCCGGGGCAACTCTCACTAGCTCAGGTTGCTCAGAGCCCCGTCCAGCCCGGCCTGGAATACTCCCAGGGATGGGGCAGCTGCAGCTGCTCTGGGCAACCTGTACCAGTGCCCTCACAGGAAAGACTTCCTAACATCTGATCTAAACCTGCTCTCTCAGTTTCAAGTCATTCCCCCTCGTCCTGTCACTACGTGCCCTTGTGAATGGTCCTTACAGCTACTTCTTATATGAAGTGATTTTTCACTGACATTGATGTTGCACTCGCTGCCTGCAGTTTAACTGAGTCAAAGTGAATCCTGTGTCACATCTCTGTAGCAGCCCACGACCCCCATCCTGCCTCACCCTCTGTGTCAGGAACGTCACTTCAAACACTGAGCAGAGCAGCCTGTTAAGCCTGGGCTGAGATGAGTAATGTAGCTTAGCTGCCTTTAGCAGGACTCAGTGCACCCTCAGTGCTGAGCTGAATGTGTGAAATTTTGAAATGTACTTTGTATCTGTGTTCCATTTTAATGCAGCTATTTGTGTACTTCTGAGGACAAAAATACCCCCCAAATTTAATGCTGACCAAACCAGCTGCACTTGCAGACGGTTTGGGCTGTGGCTTCACGGCGCACTGGCTTTGTTCAGGCCAAGTTGCTAATAAAAGGCAGGAGTGGTGCTTTTTGCATTGCTTGCAGCTGTTGTTTCCCTGCAGCCAGACCTAACGGTATGGCAGACACAGGGTGGCTTAGTCTGTGCTGTCACTGAAGAAATGGCATATTTGCATGTTAATTGATGTAGTTGCAACGTGGAGCTGTTCCTTGCCCTTGCTGCACCCACCCTGATCTCGTCTAACAGATCTGATCATTTGTTGCACATCCACAATGCTCTAATTTTTTCTGTGTAATACTGTAAAGGTACAAAATATAAGTCCTTTCTTTACTATTTTATGTTTTTATTATATTTTATAAAAGCTTATATTCTTAAGACAGGGAGAAAGATGTATTGCTGGAAGCAATATTCAGGTATATAAAATACAAACCCCTAATGGTTTTTGTAGCTGCAAGTAGGTAATACTGGTAATATTCTTACAGGTTCTAAAACTCAACATGAGTGAAGTTACTGGGTTATCAACGGCACTGTCTTTACATGTCTCACTAACTTGCAAATCACCTAATGAGTCTGTTTTTGTGGTTTAAGATCAAATGATGAAACAGATTTGGAAACCAAAACACTTTAATCACAGATATGTGCAGTTTATATGAATTGTGCAGCTCCCCTGTGCCGCAGGAGCGGTGACAAGCCCTGGAAGTGAGGTGGGCAGGGTCAGTGTAGCAGTTCAGCCATGCTATGCATAGTCCTCATGGAGAGCCGTGGGCTGTCCTGGGGTGTTGCTAGTGTTGGGTAGAGAACTCGTTCAGGTTCATGCGGCACCTGGAGCTGGCTGTGATCAGTGCTGACACCTGCAGTCTGCTCCTCCTGCTTGACACCTCTGCAGTGTTCACAGTGACTGTTCACACTACAGATACTCCTGTTAGAATAGCCAAGTCACTCCCTTACTGCACAGGGCTAGCTAAAATTCATATGCTGACTGTTGTCAAGTAGGCCTAACTTACGTGAACTGCTGTTGACGCAGTCAGAGGTTTCTTTCCTTTTATTTTTAATAGCAGCCACATGGGAAGTGACAGCAGTTCAGACCATTCTGCCGTTAAGATTTACATCTCGTAAGAGCATCATGTACATGCCAAGTGTTCAGGGAGGAGAGAGCAGTTAGTTAGCAGTTAGACTCACGTTAGTGTCTGCATGTTTGCAAAGTCTTTTGGCAATGTTCAGTTATTACTTCTGTGCTAATGTTGGAGTGAACGGTGGTTGTGCCCCAGAAAAGCCACTGGAGTGCAGAGTAGCGTCAAAAAAAGTGCAGAAACAGCGTGGCTGTTGCAGTACGATGCCAACATGCCTTTGAGTGGTAGAGAAGTTTGTGTCTGCAGTTTGTATTATGGTTTATTTTTAAACTGATAGTTGGGGGGATCAATTACAATAAACAGTCCATGTACAAATGGAGAATTAAAGCAAAATGTGTTCTCTGAGTTGCTGTATTATGCTTGTCCTCTTCATTTCAGCTGTTGTGTTATTCTGTTGGAGTTCTCTGCTTTTGCTTTTTTCCTACTACTTTGAAACATTCAAATTATCACTTGTTATTCTAGTGGTTGCAAGTAAACTTTGTCATACTAACACTGGCATGGATTTGGTTTTGTCCTGAGGCTGTTCAGGGGAATAATGGTCTTGTATTTTGAGGGATTCCTTCCACTGTTTGAGTGGACATAACACAAAGTGATAATCTCCAATGTGATTTGGAGATATTTTTCTGCTGAATTCTAATCTCATTATAATGAGTCTGGTTGACCCTTGTTTGATGCAAAATGCTATTCCCAGATATGGGACATGCCTTCAACGTTCCTTGTTCATCGTGCAGTAATAATGGGCTGTTCAAAATTATGTTTTAAGTGTTTGACAATGGTTATTTTTTCTTTCAACTTGCCTAACTTTTTATAAGCTGGTGTAAATTTGTTAAGCAGCCCTACCTTGTGCATCTCCAGTGCATTTATTGCTATTTGGAACTGCATTATTAGCTTTTTAAATGAAAAAGGAAGTGTTGAGCTGCAGAATTTGCTGTAGTTGATCTTTCTGAGTACTTAAACAATGCATTGCAATGATACTACTTTTTATTAAGATGTGTTATACTTGTGAATTAAGATTGTTATTTGAAGATCTTTTATGCTATCTTTTGCTTTAAAATAGTGGTTACATTATCTATGGATACATTTTTATATTTAAACCCTATTCTGACATCTGTCTTTATCTGCTTCCTTCCTTCCTGTCCACCCTCCAGAGCAGTACAACTAAATATGAGGCGATCCGCAGCTCCCAGTCAAGTCTTAGGAAATGGAGCCAAAAAGCCAAGGTTCATACCACCAGGAAAAAGCACTGAAGTTTGTCTCAAGAATGGAACTAAGGAGATGGACCAAGAAATTAAATTGAAGGAGGTAAACTGAACAGTGCACTAAAAAGTATATTTGTTTGTACAGTATTGTTACTAAAAGAGCATCTGAGCTCCCCACAAACAATCTCTGCTTAAATAACCCGTTCAGAACAGATTTTGATAGCTTTGTTCTCAGTACCTTTGCTCTTCCTACTCAGGTAGGTTTTTCTAACTGTGAAGTGGATACAGAAAAATGCTTTTCAAATAAATAGAAGTAATCAGTATCGAGCCCAAATACAATTCTCAGTGTAGCGGAGGTAGGGATTGCATCTTGGCATGGGCTTTGTTAGACTTTTTTGGTAAAAGCAGTTAAAAACTCAGGATAATTGTAATAATAGTGTCAGTGCACTGGGTTGCAGTTTTGCTGCAAGGAACTTCCTCTGAAACCTTTAATGTCGACCCAAAAAAGCATCACAGTTTTTATTTATGTATCTACAGAAGACTTCTATTAGATTCAATTCATAAACTCTTTGCACAAGTGGTGTTTCGTATTGTGTGCGTATGCTTTTTGTTGTGAACACTGAGATGCATATAGTTGTGTGGGGATGTATATATTGATGGAAACAGTTTGACAATGGCAATTAGTATCTGTTAAGATCCCTTCTTGTTGCTCATTTCTCTTATTTCTCTTCATCTGCATGAAGGAAATGCTATTGTGGACTTATTTCTCTGTTGCAGAGAGATGAGAAAGAGGGAAGTGCTTCATTGATTTCTAAATTACATGTCCAGAATCAAAATGAAAATTTTACACAGCCTGTGGAGGCAACTGGAAGAGTAAAGACAAAAGGATGTTTCAGCATTAATAAGTGTGCCAAAGTGGAAATGGAAACACTAAACATGCTCAAATCTGGTAAGATGCTCTTTGTTATTTATTGCCATGTATTAAAAGAGAATTTTAAAGCTTATGAAGGATACTCTGCTTGCTAAACTTCTATGAAGTACTATTATGAGGGTTGTGCAATGTTGGCATTATTTGGTGTTCTGCTGGACACCAAATGTTAAAGAAACAAATGTTAAAAGAGTAATTTTTTTTTTAAAAAAGGAAAAACAATTGATACTTTGGAGCCAGTTGATAGTGTCCCTATTCAGGTGTGTGTCTTCCAGAAGAACACTATAGTCAACTCACTTTAATCCACAGTCAGAGCAATACAAGAGCTGTGGGACCCTAAATAGTGGGCAAGTGTTGTGATTGGAGACCTTGCTGACCTCATGCAGAGAATGCTAACCACTCTGTATGGATTCAGTTTGTTCCAAAATTCCTGAGGGTTTCTCTTCAGTGTCCCCAGTGAGCACTCAAGGTTCAGGCTAACTCTGTCAAGCAGAGCAGAACTGGCTCTGCTCATTCATGTGTGTGCACTTAGTTGCTTGTGCCCTGGTAAGGAATATGACTCCAAAAAGCTACGTAGTAAGCACTGCAGAGATACTGAAGTGTCTGAACTGTAGCAAATGCACTTTCATGGACGTGAATGACTCTGTGAGGTTGTGTCTTTATTTCTTAGTCTTCATGTGCCCTGACCACAGATATAGCACAGTTCTGTGTGGTGTGAATGAAAGTGTATGACCTCAGGAGCTGAGTGCATCTTGATAGCATTGCACTTGGCCTGGGTTACTAACAGTGATGGGCGAAAATGGCTCCTTTTGGAGTCAGCTCAGGTGTTTCAGCATCTGTCTTACAGTTAATTCATTGTTGTTTCTTCATCATTAATTACATTGATAATGATGTTTTCAGGTTCATTTCATTGTTAATACTTTGTGTCATGAGTGGAGTTTTAAAGGAGCATTTCATGGCCACTTATCACCTTGATTTCATAATGGCTGGGATTGTAATTCAGAAGGCTTTAACAAAGTTATATTTAATTTTGTTTGTCATAAGAGCTGCTAAATCTTGAAACCTAATTGAAGCAGAGCTGCCATAGCTCCATATCCCGAGGTCCAGCCAATAGTGAGGCTGAGCATGTATTCTCCATAGGCACACATACGTCCAATATACACACACCATGGCTGGTAACAGGCCCACACAGACAGAGAACACAACACTCAGGCAAGAACAAGCAGTCCAATGGACACATCCTGTTCTCCTCCCTAGCTGATCATAGTGAAAGCCTGTTTGTGGAAAATAAATGAATATACATGTATCTATCCATGAATAGACACAGAGAACACAGATCCCTCCAGTAACTGATCCTGTTCACTATCTGGCCCCCTGACTTGCTGGATGCCCCAGCTGTGGGTGCATGAGCCACAAAGGCCCATAGCTCCCAGTTCAGTTGCTGGTATGCAGACCTGTGTTTCCACAGGTAAAGGCACACTATAGGTCCCTCAAGTAATTGGCCTTAACCACTTCATCTACTCAGTGGTGGGCTCCTGGATCCACTGGTCTCCCACTTGCCTTGCACACAGGAGATGCACACATACAAATGTGTCTGTCTAGTAGCTAAGCTTACTAGTAGCCAACCCCCAAGTGTCCTGATCTCTCCAGTAAATTGTTTGGATTTCTTAGTCCCTCCAGCAGCCAACTCAGACCCTCTGGTCTCCCCAGTATCTAGCCCAGACTCACGGCTCCTCCAATATTTGGCTCCCAATCCTCTTATCACACTGCCAGCTAGTCCATGTTGGTGTTTGCTAGTGATCACACACTGACGTGTGTGGGAGAATTTCTGATTGCTAATGGACATGTGAGCAATCCACCCTTGCTGGCAGGGCCTGAGCAAGCTGCAGGCCAAGCTGTTCAAGGACACTGCTGCAGCTGGAATGTGAGGAAGAAGGTAGCAAGATAAGCAGCTCCTGGCTGTGGGATGCAGAAGTTGAAGATAGTTAGGGGTGGAGAATAATGGTTAAGCATTTTATGATTGATATGTTAATAACCAATTATATTGTGTGTAAGGTGGGCTAGTAATAGTAGTTAACCAATGATAAGTGGGTGCTTATAATAGGTGTGTATAAAAAATCACTTTTGTAAATAATAAAAGTGAGTCACGAGACATTCACGAAGATGATAATGGCGTCGCCTCTTTGTACATGAACTCCTGCGGACGTGTATCCAGGCAGTGTACAAGGTCCCTGGCCTCTCTGCTTGCTGACACATCAGGGACCTGGGCACTATGACCCATGTGTGGTCCAGCTCCAGCTGCTGACATGTACACTTCCATATACACTTATGCACACAGAATAGATTTCTTTAACCCAAGAAAATACTTAGAAATGTAGTTCAATAGGACGATGTGACTTGCTCTGGCAATGGGATGCAGTAAAGAAGCTTACTGACCATTACCTGTTTAAAGGTGACTGCCTTTTTTCTGTTATTGTTATGTATGTTTGTTCCTCCCTGAACCACCTTCATCTGTCCTTTTTGCTTGTCCTTGGGTTTTTGTTTTGGTTTGGTTTTCCCTCCATCCAAAATCTGATTACAAACCTTGTACCTTCTCCAGAAGCTCTTTTTAGCATCTGGAGATTGCACAAGTTCCAGGCCCCAGCAGGCAGCAACCCCCCCCCCATTCTGTAGGGTGCTCTGGAGAGCCTTTCCCACTGACTATTTTTGCTGGGTTTGACCCCTGGAAGATGGGGGTGTGATTGCCCTGGGAGGATGCTGCCTTGGGCATGTTCATAGTATCATGGAATCAAAGAGGTTGGAATGGACCTTAAAGATCATCTAGTCCCAACTCCCTCTGCCATGTTATGTGACCCAGAGTATTTGCACTCTGTGTGGCAGAGCTAACATGGGGAAATTCATCCTCCTTGTATGTCTTTAAGTCTTACGGCTTTTGTGTTTATGTGCTGCATGCTGGAACTTCCAGTTCTCCTGATGAAGCTTACACTTGCAGAACATTTTCAGTATGTATGGGACAAGTTGTTTGAGGGATCATGCTTCCCTATAGGTACATCTACAAAAACTTCTCTCTCTGGTTCTGGCTAGCAGTGCACCTGAAAGATAAATAGTAGATTTATTTCCAAAATAATATGGGAAATCAGCAGTATTTGCAACAAAAATATTCTGAAGTGGAAAAGATACTAAATGCCTTTTCAGGATCATGAGTTCTGGGTGCAGCTAGTATGGGTCCTCTGTGATGACTTTAGAAAAATACCCTGAAAGTTGTGGAGTGAGGCTGGGTGAGCTGCTGCTGTGAATGTGCTGCCACCTTTCTGGGTAACTGAACAAGCCTTTTTGTGCCAAAGCCTTTCTATGCCTGCAGAGTGGGGCCAACCCTGCAAGGCTTCCTAAAGCTGTGATGAAATGTGGTATAAAATAAGGATATCTAATGTCAATGTTAGTTATGATCTACAGGTTCACTGGTGATGCAAGTGCTGTAGTGGGAAAACAATCCCACACTGAGGCTCTGTTAAATCTTAAGTAATTTCTTAATAACTTAGATTTTCCAAGACAGCTTCTGCCCTTAATGTCTGCTATTCTATACAGCTAATGTAGCAATTATATACATTGTGTTAACCATAACCTCTTTGTAATGTGAAATGAAATTGTTTTGTCAAAGCTGGTTTTGGTATGAAATTCAGAAATAATGGAAACCAGTTGTGAAAGCCGAAGTCAGTTTGTGGGTTTTATAATTATTATTATTAATATTGTAATGGAATTATATCTGACTGCCAGTCTCTGCAGCCGAAGAATGCTTCCCTGTGAAAGGGGCATTAAAAGGATTTTAAGACTGAAAAAGTCTGTGCATATGCATTATTTTGGTTTACTGTCTCCGTATCATTTAATGCAGATGATAAACAGTTTGTTAGTCTTGTATCAGACTCAAAGACACTGTGTTTGGGTTTCCAGTGGAATGTGTAAATAAATACCATAGTTTCCATTGAAATTCTTGTGAAACACCTGTGGACCACTGGACAACTGCACTGTTCATAGAGCTAATCTTTCTGAAACCCAGCCCTGAAAATGCTGCACATTCTTTCATATCTGACACACGGTATCCATTTCTTGGAGTAGACAAGTAAGGATTTGATTAGATAGCATCAATCTAAAAATTACAGCATATCTGCCTTAAAAAAATACTTTTCGAGGCTTCTTTTCAAACAGACTTTTCCCTAAAGTGTCACTAATAAAAGTAAAGTGTAAAGGACTCTGAAATTCTATGAGATGAGATATTTCTAAAGGCATTTAATAAGTTTGTAGCAACTGTTGAGTGAAACCTACCCAAGTGTTGCAATTTTAAGACTGCTTGAACTGTAAGACATTGACATGCTGTTCATCGGGCAGGTTACTAACTGTGATTGAGATTTCTGAATACTGGAAAATGATGTTTCATATCTTTGTAGGAAAGTGAACTTTACTACTGCTTTATGATGATGTTTGCTTGTTTTTAAGAGGCAAAGAGCATAGCAATCTCTTTGGTACCTTTGTTTTGTAATCAGAATATAGTACTTGTTGACACTGGCAATGGATCTGTGAGGGGGGAGGCAGTTTATTTGACATTGTCACTAGTTGTTTTTTCTCACATGCCTCCAGAGAATTCTATCAGCTAACTCTACATGGTCTTTAAAAAGGAAAAATACTTTTATATTCCTAAACTATTTAACAGTAATTGAAAATTAATTCATAAATGTGTTTGGAAGGATATTATTGCAGCTCTTAAAAGTGCTTGTCCTCGTTACATTCTGAGGATCTATAAATAATAGAAAGAAAATACAAATAATTTGAAGAAACAATGGACAGGCAAATCCCTGAACTATACTTAGTATCTCCTCAGTGTTGCTAGTGAGGATTGGCCAGAACTGACATTGTTACTCACATTGCCTTCTTCACCTGAATGTTTTTAATATATTTTTTTTATTTATATCAAACATGCATAATTAATTTAATTTATGCTTATTATCTGAGTTTACAGCTTGCTTTCTGTTGGTATTTTTAATCTAGGAGAATGTTGCTCTGTTTTACCTTTGGGCTTACTATAGCGTGTGTGGAAATGAATAGCTCTTTTACCTGCAGACTTAGGCACAACAATCCAGCTGGACTGAGATTTCATTGTTTGACCCTAATGTAGGTGAAGAGAAAAGCTGGATATAGAGTTTTATTCTGTTACAGCTCACCTCCTGTTTGGTTTTTGCTTCAGGAGTACTTTGTCTTTCCTCCGTTACTAACACCTGTTAGTGTGTCTTCTCAGAGGAACTTTGTCAGAAGTCATACTCAGATATTATCTTCGAGCTAACACTGAGGACAGACTGTATTTCACAGCAGGGTTAATGTGTTCACCCTATGTCTCTCAATAGATGTTTCTGATGATATTAACTGTATTTATTATTTGCATACAGTTTTGAATATATTTTCTCTATCTTCTCTGGAATATTCATGTTTACCGAGGACATGGGTCTACAGGGTTTGGACTCTTTGCATACTTGAGTTTCATTTTTTGTGATGGGCATCTTTGTCACCTTCAGCTTTCTAGAACATTGTTACAGGTTTGTTTGATACCTTCTATCACTTGATATGAATAAAAATCCTCTTAATTTCAGTATTATAAGAAAATCCACTCTTCATTTATAACTCTTCATTATATGTAGCTCTTAATAAATACAAAGTGCACCTTAGTACAGCTAAGGTGTGACTGGATGCCTGAGTGCAAGTGATTTATTATTGCATTGTTTCCAAGTTAGATTTCACAAGTTTGTAGATTTACTTATAATTTTTTATTCAAAAGAGTATCAAATTACTTTGCTAGCTCTTTATGATTTAAGATGACCTTCTTCTCCCTGCAATGTTCTAGACAAAACAGTTTCTAATAGTGAGTAGACAAATTTATAGACAAGCTGACTCTCAATTCAGGATAGTTTCTTCACTCTTCAGGTCATCTCAGGAGATGGGGACTGGTTAAGAAAACTGGATTGATGTAAATGCATCATAAGAGAAACTGTCCATGTCTCTGGTTGGACAGAGCTTTCAGAAGTGTTAATTTATGCTTCAGTCATGGTGGATGTACACATACACTGTCACCTACCCAAGTACCCCATGCCCAGCAGCCAACATGGGACATGTAGACTTCTCTCAGAGACTTCTGCAATTCATCCTAGATGGCTTGTGTTTTCTGGTCTGTAGCTTTGGAACTCTTTGGCATCTCCTCAGGACAACACCTTTTACTTGGTGCTCTTCCTTGGGATATGAGATGATGTCTTCTACTCTGCTGCTAGCATAAAACCTTCCCTAGCGTTTCCCCAGCTGATTATGCATACTCAGAGTTTCCCTTGGCTGTAGTTGTGCATTGTTTATAGTTATGCATACAGAGATGGTATGAGAGCAAAGCAGGGAACAGCATTTTAGCAAATAACTTTACTACTGTGATTTAAAAGTGTTCAAAGCTCTCAGGACTTTAAATACCAAAAGTTTCTTTAGTCTGACATTGCTTGTTCTCATGACTCTCAAGGGTTCTTTGGGGTTGGTTAGTTGAGGTTTGTTTTTGCTTTCCTCTTCCTGCAGATTCATCACCACCTGTGTGGTAGTGACCAGAACTACATACTGAGCAGAACACTGTCCTCAAGGGCTTCTAGAAAGGGGCTCTTTGTTAGGAACTGCAGTGGTAGGACAAGGGGTAACAGATTCAAATTGAAGGAGGGGAAATTTAGGCTAGATATTAGGAAAAAGTTTTTACTGTGAGGACGGTGAGACACCGTAACAGGTTGCCCAGAGAGGTAGTGGATGGCCCAACCCTGGCAGTGTTCAAAGCCAGATTGGATGAGCAACCTGGTCTAGTGGGGAAGTGTTCCTGCCCATGGCAAGGAGAGTTGGGACTAGATGATCTGTAAGATCCATTCCAACCCCTAAAATTCTGTGTTTCTATGATTATATTTCTGTGCTTAGAACTCCCTACTTTAGTTTTCAAGTCTATCAGTAGAGAAACCTTTATTGGATTGTAGCAATAGTCAGATAATAAGTTGCCCTAGACCAAAAGCAAGTGAAAGTGTTTGTTGTGCTTACATGATGCAGTAGCCTGTTGAAGAAGTTCACATTCCTAAACATTGTTACTCATCTTGAATTTGGGATGCTGAGAGGTAAGATACACCAAGATAGCAGAATTAGCAGCCAAGAGTGAGATGAGAAGAAGGAACTTGGAGCAGCTTCACTACGAAAGGCAATGTGTCCTGTAATGTTCTGTGACTACAAAGCTGCTTTCCTGGACAGGGCATGCATCTGCAATGCTGCTGTGAAACAAATCCAGACTTGCATAATTCCAGTGTGATATTTCCACAGTTAGTACAACCTAATTTATAATTTGATATGATAATATCTTGCTGTCATGTGAATAACTAGGCCTTATGTAATTATAGATGATATAACCAGGATATTCACACATGTGAGAAAAGAGCAGTGAACTGACAGAGAAATGTACTTTTCATTTGTCCCAGTTAAGTGTGCTCTGTTTGAACTAATGAAGATAATGGAGGAGGAGAGAAGGAAACCAGAAATCAGAAGGGTATTTAATGATCAGTAATATTAAATATAAGATATTCAACATTTTTCAAAGAAATTGGAGGGATTAAAATGAACGTTTTACAGTAGTAACTTGTCTGTTGAACTGTGGCTGCTTCTTTACAATGAAGAAATACAAATTGCCAGGTTCTTTTGGAGTAGTGACATATCCACTACTGAAGAAAGCTGTGCTCCAAATAAAGATGATCTATTCATGCATTTTTCTTTAAATTGTTGAGTTTTGTAAACAGTAAAAAACTTAAACACTCTTCCCTGTGCAGAAACAGAGACCTAATGTTGAAACTGCAGATATAAAGCAAACTCCCCTTTCCAAGGGCTGGCATGGGGATATGTTGGAAAATGAACTTAATATCCTAATATACTTATTATAATTTAGCTCCCAGGAGTTGCATGCAAACACACAGCATATAGTCTGCAATCTATGAAAAAGAAATTATCTAATTATTCATTGAATCATTAAAAATAAGAAACTTGGAAAATACTCTGTATGGAGACTATTCTAAAGGATTCAGATTTATCAGTAATAATTCCTTCTGTTCCCTCATTCATTCTGAGGGAAGCACATAGTTTCTTCATAGTTTTTTTCCTTGATTATCATAACTTATTATCAGGCTACGTGACTGTATGGAATGAAGATGGCCAAAAGAAAAACACATGTTCTCACATATTTTTCTTTTCCATTCTCCCACTCTTTGGAAAGTCCTAGTTTGGGGTGTTGGGGATATGTGTGAGTGTCTCCCCAGCTCTCCTGTCTCCAATAGATATGAAGGCAGACTTACAGGAAGATGGAGAAGATGCAGCTATTGGGTGGAGGGACAAGAAAGCCCTTACTGAAGGGAACTGAGAGGGTTTTTTGAGCTGTCATGAGTATTATTACAGACTAGGCTCGGATGCCTTCAAAGCTTGTTGTCAAATCTTTCTGTAGCTGTGCTCATTGTTTAGATCCCCTTTGTTGCCATGCCAGTGTTAAGCAGAGTTCAGTCCCAGCTTTTGGCTTTGGGCCTTAAGTTTTCCCCTGAAACAGAAGCTTTGTCACAATATGACTTTAAGAAAGTCAACAAAATAATGATAAGATGGTTATCTCACTGTCCTCAAAATATCCGCTGAGCAAAATCAGAATGGAGAAAACTGCTTCTCTGTCAAATGCAGGGAGTAGTACAGAAAGAAGTATTTTCAGGTTAGTATTCAAAAGCATAATCCCCCAAATTTTCCTAGCTCTATGAAAAGACAGGAGAATTGCAGAAACTTGGTTTCTCTTACACCATTTCTTTTTCTAGAGGGTATCTTGCCACTGGGGATGTGAGAATTTAAGCAAAATATCCTGAGAAAACCATACTTTCAAGCCTTTCTATATTTCTCAGCTGCTTCTGATCAGTCATCAAAAAGCTCATTGGAAGAGAGGATCAGAGAAGATATAAGCATGTATTAGGGATGGACACACTTTTTAATTTGTAAAGAATGCTCTTAGCTTTGCTATTTTTAAGGACACGACTTATAAAGTGAAGAGCTAATTCATGATGCTGTACAGTCACTTAATATTATAATTTAGAGTCCTGGAGCTTTAAGCCAAACGTAGTTTGAAGGATGGTTAAGATTGAAATGTGTGACCCTTGGAATGTCAGACTGAGATGAAAATAAATTTGTTAAATTTTGGCACAGAGGGCATTTTAATTGTCTAATTTAGATAGTCACCATTTCAATGGGCTAAATGTTGAGAGAATGCCTTATGTCAGCAGAGGGGATAGAAGTGCACTTAGATTTTATGCTTGGAATTTTAGCTGAGAATAGCTCTGAAGCAGGCTGTATGCAATTCAGGCAAGTTTCAAGAGAGTGGTGTAAAGGTAATAATTGCATTGTTATTGTCTGTGCTTTCTGTGCTTGTCATGAGATACACGCACCTTTGTTCTTGCAGCAGTTGCAAGAACTATTAGAGGTTAGAAGTTAATACATGCTAGATGGTGATCACAAAAATAGACGCAGAAAAAAAGAGTTAAAGCTTCCCCTTGGTCACTCCAACCCCAGCACAGGTTTAGAAACAACTGTGCAGGAGAAAGGAAAAGAGTGCTCTGAGAGGTGCAGGTACAGCAAGGATAAGAACAGGAAAGTACAAAACTGATGGTGAAAGTGTTGATGAAGATGAGAAAAAAATCAAGTGAATAAGAAAGCCATTTGAATCACAACTTAAATGATCTAAAAGTATTTCTAAAAGGACTGGCGCAAATGTATTTAAGCACTGAAACTCACAGGTGAAGTCATCTTGCAACTTTTGGCTCACAAAACTTTGTTATTTTGAACCCTCTCCTTAATGAATAATGCCTGCACCCCTTAGCTTTAGGGACTGCCCATGAAACAACTGTCCCTACAAGAAACCTTTGGAGTTCAAAGCTTTCTCGCCCACCCTTGGCTGCAGCAGGCTCTTAAGACAGACAGATCGAATGACTTGGCACTGTCTTGCTGTCATGTCACTAGAGAGGACTATACGATGACCTAATGGAAGTTTTGCAGCCCTTACTACCTATAGACACTCTCAAATCATCTTGTGCAGCTGCCAAATTCATTTGCAAGAGTGAGCAACTGCCTCAATACTTGCCAAATGTTTCCACTGCCAGTATACCCCAGTACGTTCAGCAGTGTGTCACATACCCCATCCTAGCTGCTGAATCTTCCTACAGTTTCCTATAAGCACAGAGGTACCAGGGTTTCATTTCAGCTTTGATTCAAATCTTGCAATTGTCCTCTTGTTCTCTAAGATTTTCAGACTCTTGGGTGATTGCAGATGCTAATCCCAGGTCTCTGCAGAGCTGGTGGTGCTTGTGTATTACTAAATAAGAACAGAAGTCCTTCAGGCTTATTCTGGGGCCTACCACTTTGTGGACAGAGCTTAGTTTAGATTATCAAATATCTTGATTTGATATTTTTTGCACTAGAAGGTCCCAGCCTGAATCACTTAAGATGGTGTTTGCTGTTTGAGCCAAACTGCATCTTTCAGGACATATTCTTTCTTAGGGCATCCACAGTTCTCTCAGATGTCTTTTTGCCTTTGAATCAGGAGCCTTTGAGTGATTAATTTTTAAGTCTGTCATGGGGAGATTCTTCCTCAGTTCTGTATGACAGAGGATCTTTCCCTCTGTCTAAGATGCCCCCCTGATTTAAGATACTCTCCTTTTCAGAGCGTTCTGCCTAAATTTATATGAGCCACTTGATGCAGTTACTGGCCACAATACAAACCTGTCTCTTGTAAAATTTGTGCCCAGTGAGCTCTTTCAGCAATTCATAGTCATTTGGCTACTTTAAACCCTGAGTGTATTATAGCTGTGATTCATTCCTCTCGATAGCTCTCCAGGATGCACTGTGTGTATCATTTCTTTTGGTATTAATTCTAGACATTTCCACAGCAGAAACCCAAACTTACCTGTTACCTGTAGTTTTGGGTCTTATTTCCCGGCTGTTAAGAGTTCTGCAACCTTAGCAAGGTGCTGTTGCTTGGATTTTGAATAATCATGCTGATTTTCCTTTCCCTAGAAAAATCTTCTGATGTATTTGCACAGCTCCCATTATTCATGGACTTCTAAATGTGAAGGTTTCATGCACTTGAAAACTGGGGCTTGAATTACTAACATTTAAATTGGGAAGCATCTGGGTGTTTTCTTTTCCTTTAAGGAAAAAATCCAAGCAAATAAAAAAGAAGGCAGCTGAATCCCAAACTCTTCTATTTTCAGAATTCTGAGGAGATTAGTGAATTCCACCTGAAAAAATATGGAGGATGAATGAGCTGTACCTTGTGCATAGGATTAAAGGAGGAGGTTTAAAGGCAGTGATGTGAGGGGTGCATGTATGTTCATTTACTTAGTGGTGGCCAGAATTTTCTCCCTGCTACCTGTGGTTTGCTGTCCACTCAGCTGTGTTAATACAAGTCTTTTTAGGAATATGGTTTGCAATTCACTCTACAGTGATCCAGATAGAGTCTGGAGAAGCTTTTCCCGTGTATTCTCTTTGTGAGTTATTTGTCCTGTGGCATACTGGATCAGGGAACTGCTGGTGGTTAGAACTAACCCAGCTCAGAAAAAAAATGATTAATTTGAAGACAAATCAGTTCCCTGATCTGATTTTGATTTGTGAGTGCTCATATCAGCACAGTGAAGGGGCAGGAAGATGACATGGTTGGGGGGAGGCAGAAATTACCGTTTTGGCAATGTCCCACATATATGGGACAATTGTTAAATTATTTATTAAATTATTATGCATGCAAAATAAATTGATTATTCTGTGGCTGGACCATCTCGCTGAACTGGCTATGCACTATATTGTATAATTGCAAGTGTTGGTGGAAGGTGTAGGATGAAGGGTGGATTGTGGCAACATTTGTTTTTGATTTTGTAATTGTCTTGCTGCTACACCTACTGTTTTAGCTCAAAGGTATCTATAGATATCATTAATATCCAGGCTTTTCACCTTCTGTGATTTCTCATCCAAGTACTGATATGACCTTAGGCTGATGAGCAGAGCTAATTTAGAAAGGAAAAAAAGAAGGAAGGAAAAAATCTTGGTTGGCAGCCAACTTCGTTTTTACAAGGGTTATTTTACACTCATGCAGAACAATATGTAATTCAGACATTCCACCAGGCACTTGCTCAAAAGAAATCTTTGTAATAGTATTTTGCTATAATTACATTAGTGTGGAAACTTGGTCTCTAGCAACACTAAGGTGATAGAGTAATACAAGTTTAGATAGGTCTAAGATTAGGAGTTGCTGCATCTGGTGCCCATGATAGAGGACACTGCTGCAGCTCCCTGTGGCCAAGAGGCACATGTGCACACTTCATGTATATATACAGCAAGCCACACAGAAAACGCAGCACTCACACAAATACAAGCAGCTTCAATGGCCTCATTCTTTCCCGTCACTGGCTGACTGTGATGAAAGCTTGTTTGTGGCAAATACATATGTATATGGCATGGATCCCTCCAGCAAGTGGCCTTAGATCCTTATTCTGCTCAGATACTGGTCCCAGGATCCCCTGGTCTCCCACTTACCTCACAGACATGCACTGGGTCTCTCTGGCAGCTGGTCTGGATTTATGACCTTACTGGTGGCCAGTCCCCGGTTGTCCTGGTGATCCCTTCAGTAGCCAAATCTCAGACTTTCTGGTCTCTCCAGACTCATGGTTGCTCCAGTTCTTGGCTCCCAAGCCTACTGGCTGTCTAGTCTGACTTGGTGCTTGCCAGAGGTCACACACTGACCCAGGCAGTGTGCCTGGGCTCCAGCTTCCCTGGCTGTTGGTGCCTCGAGCACCCAGGCCCCTGTGACCCATGGTGCAGCTCCAGCTGCTGGCATACAGACTTTCATACACAGTTATGCAGGGTGGAGATTCCCCTTGCCCAGGAAAATAGTTACAAATATAGTTTAACATGAAGATAGAACAATCTGCAGTGATCAGGTGCAGGGCATGGCTGAACACCCATACTGAGCAGCCACCTGTTTGTATGTACTTGGCTCCTCTTTGCCCTTTTTTTCCCCCAGTATCTTTCTACACTTGTTCTGTCCTAAACCACTTTCATTCCTCCCTTGTCTTTAGTTCTTTAAGTACCCGGCGCTGCCTTGTCCAATCCCAAAATGCTCTTCCTGGCATCTCACACTGTGTCCCACGCCCAGTGGGCAGTAGCTCCCTCTTTGAGTTGCAGGGTGATCTAGAGCGAGCCTCTCCTGTGGACTCTGGGCTGCATCCCTGTCCCGCTGGGCTGCTCCTGTTTCTGACAGTCTTGAGAGCAGCCAGACTGAGGGCTTGGTTTCTTTCATTTTTTCTTCAGTTACTGAAAAATAACCAAGTGCATAAATTATATATATATAAAAAAGATAACCACCAGCTTTCTACTCTTATATTAATAAAGTGCAAAGTGCAAGGAAATAAGGAAGGATTAGGTGTTTAAAAGTGATGGTTTTCATACAGTGCTTCTAACCACAAGAGTATTTTGTTTCTCTAATTTGAGTGTAATGGGCTTCAGACTATAAAATGCTTTATTTAATCTTGGCTTGAAAGCAATTCCAGCAAAGTGGACTGGTCGCAATTTCGTTAGGTGGTACAGACAAGCCAAGTCTCAGAAACCGTTCCAAAAGTGCTTGTTATTCTAAATGCTAATTGATTTTTAGTAGTTAAAAGTCTCCCTTTGTTTAGTGTGAATTTCTTGTTTTGAATGCGGCTTGTGTCTGCTTTGGGTTTTCTCCCCTTAAGAGCAAGCAAGTTTATACCTAGATCTTCATAGCCTTAGGATATTTCAAGCTATAATTATTTCTCCTTCCCTTCCCCCCTCCCCCTTCCAGGCTCCCTTGTTTTCAAGGCTCAACATGTTAAGCTTAGGAAGCTGCAGCCACTATCCCAAATGGTGTTTGTTTGCACCCTCCAGACTCTTTCAGTCGAGTACGTCATGCTTCAAACTTAGTTTCTGCTGCTTGTATTAGAGAGCACCTTTCCTTCCATCTGCAGTTTCTTCCCTGATTAACGTTGGTTTAGTTCAGACCACAGAAATTTAAAGCCTTGCACGCATTTTTATGCAAAGACTTGGCTTAGGGTGATACGCTTCTGAGCAAACATAAAAAATGCACGCACATCTTCATAAAAAAAATAAACATCAGATTTTTTTTTATCCCGAAAGAACATCTGGAAGTATTATAACACAAACAGGCTGTTTCCCGGTGGAAATTACGACAGCCCCAGTACCCACACAACGTAACGCGCTCGGCCAGTGTGTCGGGACTGGCTGTAGCCCTCGCTGTGCAGCCCCGGGCCGTGCCGGCCGTGCGGGGCC
>NW_008676835.1:0-2572 GCF_000695815.1 Acanthisitta chloris | reverse complement strand
TAACCCCAAAATTGAGGTCATTTTTCCACCAAAATTGAGGATTTTTAACCCCAAAAATTGAGAATTTTTTCCCCCAAAATTAAGGATTTTTTTAACCCCAAAATTGTGTATTTTTCCCCCCAAATTGGGAATTTTTAACCCCAAAACTGAGAAAATTTTTACCCTAAAATTGAGGATTTTTAACCCCAAAACTGATACTTTTTTCCCAAGAAATTAAGTATTTTTAACCCCAAAATTGAGGTCATTTTTCCCCCAAAATTGAGGATTTTTAACCCCAAAATTGAGATTTTTTTGGCCCAGAAATTAAGTATTTTTTAACCCCAAAATTGTGTATTTTTCCCCCAAAATTGAGGATTTTTGACACCCAAAATTGATGATTTTTAACCCCAAAATTGTGTATTTTTTTCCCCCAAAATTGAGGATTTTTAACCCCAAAACTGAGAAAATTTTTACCCTAAACTTGAGGATTTTTAACCCCAAAATTGACATTTTTTTCCTCAGAAATCAAAGATTTTTTAGCCCCAAAATTATGTATTTTTTCCCCCCAAATTGAGGAATTTTAACCCCAAAAATTGAGGATTTTTAACCCCAAAACTGAGAAAATTTTCACCCCAAAATTGAGAATTTTTAGCCCGAAAATTGAGAATTTTTTCCCCCAAAATTGAGGATTTTTAGCCCCAAAATTGAGGGTTTTTTTTCCCCAGAAATTAAGAATTTTTTAGCCCCAAAATATTGCCAGAAATTTAGGATTTTTTAGCCCCAAAACTTTGTATATTTTCCCCCAAAATTGACGATTTTTAACCCCAAAACTGAGGAAATTTTCACCCTAAAATTGAGGATTTTTAACCCCAAAAATTGATGATTTTTAACCCCAAATTTGTTTATTTTTTCCGCCAAAATTGAGAATTTTTAACCCCAAAACTGAGAAAATTTTTACCCCAAAATTGAAATTTTTTTCCCCAGAAATTTAGGATTTTTTAGCCCCAAAACTTTGTATATTTTCCCCCAAAATTGACGATTTTTAACCCCAAAACTGAGAAAATTTTTACCCCAAAATTGAAATTTTTTTCCCCAGAAATTTAGGATTTTTTAGCCCCAAAACTTTGTATATTTTCCCCCAAAATTGACGATTTTTAACCCCAAAACTGAGAAAATTTTTACCCTAAACTGGAGGATTTTTAACCCCAAAAATTGATGATTTTTAACCCCAAATTTGTTTATTTTTTCCGCCAAAATTGAGAATTTTTAACCCCAAAACTGAGAAAAGTTTTACCCTAAAATTGAGAATTTTTACTCCCCAAAACTGAGAAAATTTTTACCCTAAACTGGAGGATTTTTAACCCCAAAATTGATATTTTTTTTGACCAGAAATTAAATATTTTTTAACCCCAAAATTGTGTATTTTTCCCCCCAAATTGGGAATTTTTAACCCCAAAACTGAGAAAAGTTTTACCCTAAAATTGAGAATTTTTACTCCCCAAAACTGAGAAAATTTTTACCCTAAACTGGAGGATTTTTAACCCCAAAATTGATATTTTTTTTGACCAGAAATTAAATATTTTTTAACCCCAAAATTGTGTATTTTTCCCCCCAAATTGGGAATTTTTAACCCCAAAACTGAGAAAATTTTCACCCTAAAATTGAGGATTTTTAACCCCAAAAATTGATGATTTTTAACCCCAAATTTGTTTATTTTTTCCGCCAAAATTGAGAATTTTTAACCCCAAAACTGAGAAAAGTTTTACCCCAAAATTGAATTTTTTTTTTCCCCAGAAATTAAGGAATTTTTAGCCCCAAAACTTTATATATTTTCCCCCAAAATTGATGATTTTTAACCCCAAAACTAAGAAAATTTTCACCCAAAAATTGAGAATTTTTAACCCCAAAACTGAGAAAATTTTTACCCCAAAATTGAGGATTTTTAACCCCAAAATTGACATTTTTTTCCTCAGAAATCAAAGATTTTTTAGCCCCAAAATTATGTATTTTTTCCCCCCAAATTGAGGAATTTTAACCCCAAAAATTGAGGATTTTTAACCCCAAAACTGAGAAAATTTTTACCCTAAAATTGAGGATTTTTAACCCCAAAACTGATACTTTTTTCCCAAGAAATTAAGTATTTTTAACCCCAAAATTGAGGTCATTTTTCCCCCAAAATTGAGGATTTTTAACCCCAAAATTGAGATTTTTTTGGCCCAGAAATTAAGTATTTTTTAACCCCAAAATTGTGTATTTTTCCCCCCAAATTGGGAATTTTTAACCCCAAAACTGAGAAAATTTTCACCCTAAAATTGAGGATTTTTAACCCCAAAACTGAGAAAATTTTCACCCCAAAATTGAGAATTTTTAGCCCGAAAATTGAGAATTTTTTCCCCCAAAATTGAGGATTTTTAGCCCCAAAATTGAGGGTTTTTTTTCCCCAGAAATTAAGAATTTTTTAGCCCCAAAATATTGGATTTTTTCCCCCATAATTGGTGATTTCTAACCCCAAAATTGAGATATTTTTTTTCCCAGAAATTAAGTATTTTAACCCCAAAATTGAGAATTTTTTACCCCAAAATTGATGATTTTT